>NC_091824.1:127890134-128190134 GCF_038994185.2 Dermacentor albipictus | reverse complement strand
GCTTTCGAGGAGCTTCTATTTTTAGGCCACGTCATCAGCAAATCTGGAGTCCGCCCCGACCCGCAGAAGACAGCTGCCATAGCAAAGTTCCCACAGCCCATCGACAAGAAGGCAGTGCGTAGATTTCTTGGCATGTGTGCCTACTACAGGCGATTTGTCAAGAACTTTTCGCGCATCGCTGAGCCGCTGACGCAGCTAACTAAATGCGACGTCGAGTTCAA
This sequence comes from Dermacentor albipictus, assembly GCF_038994185.2. NCBI lineage: Eukaryota > Metazoa > Arthropoda > Arachnida > Ixodida > Ixodidae > Dermacentor > Dermacentor albipictus. Next base: position 128,189,913 of record NC_091824.1, on the reverse strand, counting down.
GTGGGAAACGCCGCAGGCCGAGGCATTTCAAGAACTCAAACGACGCATGCAGTCGCCGCCCGTACTTGCGCACTTCGATGATCACGCCGATACCGAAATCCACACTGACGCCAGTAGCCTAGGCCTCGGCGCCGTCCTGGCCCAGAGAAAAGATGGACATGAACACGTGATAGCTTACGCTAGCCGGTCGTTGTCAAAAGCGGAAGACAATTATTCTACAACCGAAAAGGAATGCCTCGCCATCGTTTGGGCTACAGCGAAATTTCGCCCTTACCTATATGGCAGGCCATTCAAAGTCGTCAGCGACCATCACGCCTTGTGTTGGCTAGCGAATTTAAAGGATCCCTCAGGACGGCTGGCACGGTGGAGCCTCAGACTACAAGAATACGACATCACCGTAACATACAAGTCCGGACGAAAACACTCAGACGCCGATTGCCTATCCCGCGCCCCCATTGACCCGCCGCCGCAAGACGACGAGGATGACGATGCCTTCCTTGGAATAATAAGCGCGGAAGACTTCGCCGAACAACAACGAGCTGACCCGGAACTTAAACGCCTCGTCGATTATTTGGAAGGGCACACCGACGTTGTCCCCAGGGCATTTAAGCGCGGATTATCTTCCTTCACGCTTCAAGACAGTCTACTCGTGAAGAAGAACTTCTCGCCAGTCCGCGCCAATTACCTTCTTGTTGTCCCATCAGGACTTCGTCCAGAAGTATTGCATGCCCTACATGACGATCCGACCGCTGGACACCTCGGATTTTCCCGGACACTATCGAGGATACAAGAAAAGTATTATTGGCCGCGCCTGACCGCCGACGTCGCCCGTTATGTCAGAACATGCCGAGACTGTCAGCGACGCAAGACACCGCCGACAAGGCCAGCCGGATTACTACAGCCAATCGAGCCTCCTTACCGACCATTCCAGCAGATCGGGATGGACTTGCTGGGACCCTTTCCGACGTCAATAACCGGAAATAAGTGGATCGTCGTGGCGACGGACTACCTCACCCGCTTCGCTGAAACAAAAGCACTGCCGAAAGGTAGCGCAGCCGAAGTGGCGAAATTCTTTGTCGAAAACATCCTGCTGCGACATGGCGCCCCAGAAGTCCTCATCACCGACCGAGGAACGGCCTTTACAGCGGAGCTCACCCAAGCCATTCTGAAATACAGTCAGACAAGGCACAGGAGGACAACGGCTTACCACCCGCAGACGAATGGTCTTACGGAGCGGCTGAATAAGACCCTCGCCGACATGCTAGCGATGTACGTCGACGTCGAACACAAGACGTGGGACGCGGTCCTGCCGTATGTCACCTTCGCCTACAACACGGCGGTGCAAGAAACAACACAGATCACGCCATTCAAGTTGGTTTACGGCAGGAACCCGACGACGACGCTCGACGCCATGCTGCCGCACGTCACTGACGAGGAGAATCTTGACGTCGCTACCTATCTGCAGCGCGCCGAAGAAGCCCGACAGCTCGCCCGCCTACGGATCAAGACCCAGCAGCGTACCGACAGCCGACACTACAACCTCCGACGACGCTTCGTCGAGTACCAGCCCGGCGACCGTGTTTGGGTATGGACCCCGATTCGCCGGCGAGAACTCAGTGAGAAGCTGCTGCGACGCTATTTCGGACCCTACAAGGTCATCCGACGTATTGGCGCACTAGACTATGAGGTCGTGCCAGACGGCATTTCGCACTCACAGCGGCGCCGCGCACGATCTGAAGTGGTCCACGTGGTGCGCCTTAAACCATTTTACGGACGCTGATGAACTTCGTTAGTTTGTTGTTTTCTTTGCTACGAGTGCTTTTCTTTGTTAATTTCGTTTGTTTGCAGCATCGGGTCGATGCTTTTTAAGAGGGGGGTAATGACACGTGTACTTATCTTTATCGGGCAACCACGTTTCGCCGCTTAACAACTGCAATCGCACAGCGAGGGACGCGTCTGCATGTATCCGACGTTTCTGGAAAGTTATCGACGCTTCTATCCGCGTGTCTGTTGTCGCCGAACCTTGTGTTATTAGATTTCATCGCGTGACACGAATGGTGTAGAACTTTGTGGAAAACAAGCGGGTCCCATCAGTTAATCTGGAACATTCGACGACTGATCTATAAAAGCCGACGCGCTTGACCCGCTGATCAGATTTTCGACGATCGCCGACTGTGTTCGCCGCTTTCGGTCTGCTATAAGTGTAGCCTGTTTTGTGGGCACAGGTTCGCCCAATAAAAGCTAGTTTTGTATTCCACCGTACTGCTTCTTTCTTCGCCGTCACTACCACGTGACAATATTATGCCTGCGAAATGGCGTTGCGTTGATGCTTCGAATGTTTCCGTCACGTCATTTTGATAGTTCGCCAACGGAAGTTGTTTAAAATTTTTAAAAAGTGATTTATTTGTTGACTGCTTTTTCCACGTAATCAGCTCAGTTGAAGCGCTGCTAGGTGTTGTGCCGGTTTTAGCATGCTCAAGAACGCTACTAGTAAAATTTAGGCAGTCAGGACAATTTTAGAATACGTCTATTCTGTATTTATTTATCTGAGTTGTTTAGAGGCGGAAGCTTCGCAAAACTTTCGACCAGTTTAAGAATGCGCAGGAATGACTTAATATGAAACATCTAAGTGACTTTTTTTTTCCACACGAGACCGTATAACACATAGATGGACGAATAAACAAAAACAGCATTTAAGGAATGCGAACAAAGCAGTTGCGCCCGAATGGCCGTAAGCGCCTGGAATTGCATTAAATAAAAGAAGGGGGAGCATACTTTTGATGCCATAGTTTTTTATTGTCAATGCGTTAAACCTCACGTTCAAAGTACAGTTGTCAACATTTTTTGCCAAACATTGGTCTTATATGTATGCACCTGCCTGTTTCCACCTTCTCTGAGTGCTATACCTGTCAACATGCTTTTGTTATAGAGCTTCCCCGGAGGTTTCGCAACTTAGAGTTTCACCGGTGTTTTTTACTTACCTACGTATTAAGCACTGATTCCATGTCCTGATACAAGGACTCGCATTGTCACGGTTGACGTTCTCAGAGCCCCCAATGGACTACATGATAAGTATACTAAAGAAAGTACTGAATCAGCAGAGGTGGGCATAGCCAACCTCTCAGCATATGCACAGTTTTTCCAATTGTTAATCTTCGGTTTTACTCAAGTAGATATGTTTAAATGTCCACAGCGGAAACATCTGTCTAATGTTGCCCTCTGTTTCCCTGTGTGTTGTGCAACGTTTCCCCTGAAGTCACTAAAACGCTAGCGCATCTCGTATTTTCATGTTACCTAGTCAGATGTGCCATATACTGAAACACAAGGTGTCAGTCCTGCTTTACCCTTCAGATCTGTATACCTTAAAAGTATTGAGACAACAAACAAACGAAATAATCGAAACGCTCTTCGCAGCACAATATTGTAGTATTGGCGTTTGAAAGTGCTGTATACAGGTCGTCTGTTTGAAGCAACACTTAAATTTAATAACTGAAAGCGTAGTGTGGGTTGCCGAGTTAATTGATTATTCAAGCATCGCGCGAAATGAATTCGGATTCCTTCTTGACTTTGCAGAAGTTCCCAATGCGATCAGTAAGCTTGAGCCGTACTTCTCAAGCAAAGTGGGATATCATAACCAAGAGGCAGGCAGACACGCAACAATGATTCGGTTCCGTTTCCGACTTTCCTTTCTAGTGAAAGAATATCACTACACAGGCTAACAATTATAGCGAAGTGTTTATCAAAGTGGACATTACGGAACAGGGTCATTGAGCCGTGGTTGCTTCTCCACAGTCGAGGCAAGTAAGGAGTTGAAATACTTTCTGATATTGTTTTAGTTTTTGTAGTTATATAGTTATAACTATATTTATATAGTTTTCTTTAGTTTTTTGGGGGTCACATACATCTCACATGTCAGTAGCCAGCTTTTACATTGGCTAATAAACGCTGCTATTCCTAATGGTGGTTTCAGCCACGGTATCGTAGCCGTATAGCTAGTACTTCAAAGCAGTTGCACGTACATTGAACACAGCAATCTCCACGGGAATTAGGAACATGGCCCACGGAGAAGCGGTTCCTCTGACATCCAAATTTGCATGCTTTTGTGAAAACAATATTGGCGAACGCCAATTATAAAGCGTTACCTTCAACCATCATTCCAGGAGAATAAATGGAATGTCACCGCAATGTTTCACGCTAAATGATTTTCGTTGGCAATTAATAATGAACGATTTTATGTCAGAACCTCGCAAGGGGTACAACTTTTGGAACTACAGCATGACGTTCTGTTTCGTCGAGAAAGCATGGGCTTTGAAGCCGTTTTTCTTTTATTATATTATCGGAACAATGCAGAACCTGATAAAGCAACTCAAAAGCTGGAGCAGTTGAAGCTACCACGTTTCTAATATGAGCACTGTTTCATTTATTTTCGTTATTGTTTCCTCGCTGTGCATGCGAGGAAACGATAACCTAAAGAAGCATCGCTCGCCAATCGCTTTAAAAATATTGACCCAGTTGCTTAAGTACGTTAAAAAAAAGCTCTGCTTCCACCGTTCACCAGCTCTATTGAACGACGCCGCTTTCGTAATCGGCGGCAGCGTAAATATTTCAGCATGCTCGTGAGCACAATAATAAAGGAAAACCGTCAGCAGTGAGTTCGCCATGCATACGAAAATTTAACAGCCTAAAATTAGGTTGGGCTGTAGAGGTAGGCTGTAGGGTTGTATGGCCATATACCCCTACATTTGTAGGATTTTAGGAGCCGGCTCCTGCAATCCTTTCCATACGTCGATGTTAAAGTTTATTCCCAACTTTCTATTTCAAGCCGATAATTTGGTGGCAAAAAGCATCGTCCTGTACTGACACATAGACATAAATTGTTATATGTACAAAGAAGCAGTTCTGCTGTGGTTTGGCTGGTACAGTTTTTTCATTGGAGAGTTTGCTGTTGGACTAAGTGGCACATGGTATTTAGAAGAAAAAGAGTTTTCGAGGAACCATTTAAAAACATGAAGGAATTATTAGTTTCAAGGTCTTCACCACGCAGTTTATGAGCGTGGTGGATCGCTGTACGTAGTGTTGGATATTAAGCTAGGTACAGCGTAAATTTCTTTCATTTGAAAGAGGTTCGAAAAAGCTCAAGTTCATGCGAAGCTCGGTGACGTCTCAAGAAGTGATAGGCATTATTGTTCTTGAATCGAAACGGCTTGCGGTTGTTTTGTTTCGTGAGAGAAGTGAGCCGATAACAAATATGCAATGTCCTAAGGCATAATGCAGCCCTCAATCAGTCTCTCTGAGGATGTCTCGGGCAACACAGGGACACCAATTGACAAGAGGACGGCAGTTCAATCAGCTGTTAGCCATGACCTATATCCCTTGTCTGACGGGTGTCACACTTGAGCTTCTGGCGTGCTTCTGAGCGAAAACGAGCTATTGCATTACAAAGTCGAATTAGCGACTTTGTAACGACTAGAGCACTAACTTGTACTGTGTAATCAGGCTTAGCGATAGCGATACGCTCCATGTTTTACTGAAGCAGGCACTACGCGTTACCCATTAGAGGCAGCGCTGTCCTCATTCATTTTCATATTGATGTGGGCGCAAGCATAAACGCTGTGCTTAATTACCGAGTACCGGTAGCCCGCACGTATCTACGCGGGCTCAGCTGGCGTGTCACGCTAGCATAACAGGCAGTCTTCACGTTGAAAGTCTCTTTATTATGCATTCTTCGACCCGACACACCACCCGCGCACACATGAAGCTTTAGGACGCATTACCGTGGTGTTTAACCCACTGGTCTTTGGGCTGATCGCTACTGAATAACACGAAATTAAACGGAAACGCTGTGCGCAATATAATAATAAGTGAGGAAATATGAAACCGCATTTCTGGGACGCGAATTTCGCTATCAGCTCCCCACATTGCATAATTAATGCTTCGTATGAGGCGTCAGCATGAAAAACGAAAAAACGACAGCGAAACACAGTAAGAAGTAGAAAGAAATGTACAATAATAAGCTTCCTTTCAAAAAGTGGCCAAAGACAGTCTTATTTCTTTTAGTCTTTGTGTTTTACGAAACATGAATTTGGTTTCTGCATGCGCGCTAACATGGTTACGTTCGACGCAGTCAAAGATTTCTAATCTAGATTAACGTTGTCTGCAACGCAACAAGCGACAAAATGAAACGAAGAAAGACGCACGAAATGTATTTGCGCCGTTTGTGCTGAACTCTCATCTGATCTCTATAACGGAGCTCGTTATGGTTCGATAGTCCAAACCAAGTTCGCTTCTCGTGGGTAGAAAAGGCAGTGAGGACATATGGAGGGCGGGAAGTCGCCTTTTTAGTCATAAAAATGGCTTTGCTGCTAATTCAAGCGGCAAATTAGACGATGGGAGCTGGTTTAGATGCAGTTGGCATTTACAGACGGAGAAACGTATAAGTCCGACCTGATGTAGCAATAGGTCGCCGACATCAAAGCTCTCCAGAGACATAAGTTCATTAGCATAAATTTAGAAGGACAACTAAGAAGTGTACAACATCTTACTTGCCCTACTGTCCTCCTTAGAAATGCAATATATCGATTATCCGTATCTAAATTTAACTGTAGCGTCTTTTCTGCTTGACAGTCCTGCATTGCGGTGAAAACTAGTCCAGAATGTGTGTGTGGTTCCTTACTTCTTTCCCAATGTCAATAGGCCTAGGCGAGAAAGACGCTGTTTTAGAGCACTAGTTATAGCATGGCTTGAGGTGTTGTGAGTCGCTGGTTGAGGGTAATGGAAATCGTAGCGTGGCACTTCAGAAAAAAGAAGTAAAAGGTATATTTTCTTTTGTTCATAGTTGTTTTTTTTTCCAATTTTGCGACAACATCTTGTTCCATGGCGTTTTGTTCTCCCTGCTAGGCCACCCCTTATTATGAGGTACCCTTGCTGGGGCTTTTAGTGTTATGATGACGATTACTACAGATTTCCAACCACAGTCGCGCAAACGAGGTGGGACACTATTGTAGGTGCTATATATACATATATAAGGTCACAGTAATAGGGAATGCATAACACATTTCCATAGTTAAGGAAGCTATTTATACAAATGAAGTTACGCTTCAGAACGTATCAAAACAGTCATACGAGATATGAAAAACGTGCTTATCCAATGCCGCCAAAAACATAAACCACTCCAAAAAGAAAACAGAATAAACTTACTCATAAGATCTCAAAACTATTCTGTCACGACGTGAACTACGGATGATAAACTCTGATAACGCATTAAATGCACTTAATGAACCTGTTTAAGCTGGACTGCTTGTCGATAGCGTACATTTTCACGCATTCACAGCGAGTAACTTCGTAAATTGCATCAGGATTCCTAGAAATAATATATTCGTTCTTGTAGGAATCAGCCAGATTCGATGTTATAATCAGCTGAGAAGACACAACGCCTTTGTTTCTATTGAACTTCGAATAATAATTGTGTCGATCATAAAACTATACGTGGTCTAGCTGTGAAAGCCCGCGACATTGTAATTTAATCAAATGGGTTCATCTTACTACAGACGTTACAAGAGTCTGTCTCAGCAACGGCTTGAACAACTCTCTGCATTGATAAAACATCCCAGTCACTAACAATTCTTTGATATGCACACTAGTAAAGCTTTGCCATGGATCGTCTTAGTCACTAGGCCATCCTTTTTGAGGTACAAGAACCAACACAATCTCTTCGTTCAAAAAAGTCTATAGCTTATTGTTTTTCGTAGCAAGGCTCACGAGGTTATGATGGATGGTGCATTTCCCACGTGCCTGCTGAACCACCGGTGGTGATGACTGATCCACAGAATTGACAGAAGGTTTCGCAGTAGTTGTGCGATGGCTTTCACTGCTTACACGCAAAAGCGGTCGCTATCAAATAACGCTCCACTGATGGGTGGCAAAGCCAGTCCAAAGTGCACTGCATGGCACGTTTCCTGTATTACATCAATGTTTGATTATTCTGTGCCTTCTCTGCATATCATCCACACTGAACTCTCAGGTTCAGTCCCGCTTCAAAATTACGTAACGTTGATGTTGTCATTCCTGCAGGAATTATTAACACTTTCATTCTGTATAAAGCATTTATTGAACATACTTTGAGCCTTTCGTTGAGCCTGGTGCCGTTAACATAGGCGTTTCCTAGTTGTCACTTGTGATCATGCAAGTCGTAAGGACTCGCGGGCGTAATAATCAAATCTTTATTTCAAGCATTAAACCGTGATGGAGATCAAGCATAGATAAACCCTGGCTGTGCAAGGCATTAGTTACAATACTTGCCCTTATTTTTGTTTCCATGCCCATGTTCTTGTTATTTATTTGGTATCAAGAGCTAAAGAATTTCAGCTCAATTATGCTTTGTTGAAAGAGTGTCAGATTGCCCACTAGTTTCTGGCTGCGGCCCTGATGTACGCCGCTTGCTCCGGCTGGACTACCATGACCATTCAGGACTCACCGAACGTCCGTGGAAATTTCCGTTTCATTTGATAGACATGCCATGAAATCAGGGGCGAAAATATAAATGTGGGCCAGCGTTTCGCTATTTTCATTATATTGCTGCGGTATACTCACACTCATATTTGCACCAATGGCTATGTCACACCTGATCACATGTCATTTGCGTGTGGATTACGTCAGCAAGTGCGATCAACTCTACCACACTTATACAACAAGCTTCTGCTGTAGCCATTGAACTGGTGAAGCGGATTCTACAGAAAAAGATCTTAGCATGGGCGAATTGCAATATATATTAAAACACTCGTACAGATTTTCATTATGCTGCTACCACTTACACTGTTGTGCCTGTATCACACGTAACTATACACAATACATCGTTTCAGCAGAGAACATTTCACGATGATGGGGTTGCTGAATTTATATGTTGATCAATGTCTTTATTTCACTAGGATACAATCACTCACTGGGCCCCTGCCATCATAATTAAAAGGTAAGGATTGAAGCTAAACATTTAGACAGAAGTGCCTGTCTGGTTCGCCTTCTGGTGTCAACAACACAGCAGAAGGTCGGGAAATCATCAACAAAGCCCAGCAAAGATTGGTGACAGCTCGGATACATGAGTGTCCCATGGCGATTCGTAAGAAGGAAGTCGACGCGTTCTTCGCCAGAAGACAGCTTGAACATCAGCTACCCCATCTCATTTCGCCAGTTGATTCGTTTGCAAAGGCCGTCGCGTCCTCAGAGGAAATGAAACACGGTGAAACGGAGGACAAGAAATTTTCTTCCCTAATAATCGAAGCCGAGAAATCAGGACTAAGTAAATCAGGAAATTGGGAAACACACAGTAACCAATTTATCACAGAGGAAGCTCACTGCAGAAGAAACTTCATTTCTGGCAAACGATTACAAATTCAGTGTTACCACAGATAACCCACCCCTCCCAAAGATGATCGCCGCCCTTGAGAGCGGCATCCAGCCACTGGACCCGAAAGTGCGGGAAGAGTTCAAACTGAAAGCAATCGGCATAATAAGGTCCAATAACAACCGCAGAAGAGAACGCAACGAGATAAGAACAAGGGACTCCAGTACGAGAACCCAATCGGAGCTGAATAAGACGCTGGTTGAAATATTCTGCAGCTATCCAAATTCTCGAAATCTCTGCCTAAAGTTAATGTGCAGGAACAAATCCGCCCCAGCTTCTTACGGCTTGCGAAAACTCAACAAACCTGGAATCCCCTTACGACCAATCGTACACTTTTCGTGTTCCCCACTGCGATAACTATCCACTTCCTTGCACCAGATTATGTCACCACTCCCCTGAAAGACAGCGTTCCTCATGCGCGACTCCGAGAATTTCATCAAACTCACATCAAAAGTACGTATCGAAGATGATGACTGCTTGGTCTCTTTTGATGTGATCTCTTCACCAGAGAACCCATTAAGTAGGCTAGTTCCGCAACTAAGGATGCCATGGAACGCGACGATACACTCAGAGAGAGAACCGCCTTGAATGTCGACGAGATCGGCCGCCTTCTCGAGCTGTGCCTGTCCAATACCTATTTTACCTTCCCAGGCAGCTTCTACGGACAGGTTAAAGGAACTCCTATAGGGGCCTCGATTTCCTTTGCCATGGCTAACTTGACTATGGAGAATATCGAGGAAAGAGCTCTAAGTACTTTTTCCCCGAAACCAAAAGTCTTTCTCAGGTACGTGGATGAATGTTTCTGCATCGTGAAGACGGGGCAAATCGAAAACCTGCCGAGATACTTAAACTCCATAGACACGGATATACAGTTCACATATGAGCGCGAACAGAACGGATTGCTCCCATTCTTAAATGTAGAGTTACACGAACAGACGGCATTCTAAAATTTTCACACTACCGAAAACCAACCCACGCGGGCCACTACCTTCACTTCGAATCCGACCATCCGGCAAACCACAAGGCGTTTGTTGTAAATTCTTTATTCAAAAGAGCCGAAACTCATTTCTCACCGAAATCGGATCAAAGGAAAGAAAAGAGAATGGTTCTCAACGAAGTTAAGAGGAATGGCTACACAGAGGACTTCATTCGAAAAACAATCCGACAACAAAAAAGAAGATACAAGCTACCGGACGTTAAGTAGTTGACTTCTCCCCCACTCCGAAAACGAGTGTCCATCCCATACGTCAGAGGTACAAGCGAAGCGCTTAGCCGAATGTTGAAAAAAAAGGCCTCAAAGTTGCACACAAACCGACGAACACTTTCAATATCCTCCTCCCCAAACCAAAAGATCGTCCACCAAAAGAAAAAGCTGAAGGCGTCGTCTACAAAGTCAGCTGTGCCGACTGTCCAACGTCGTACATCGGGCAAACCAAAAATATAAAAGACAGAAGCAAACAACACGAGAACGACGTCAGAACATTCAACCGTATGCGCAGCGCCGTCGCCGAACACTCTGAAGACGCTGATTACAAATTTGCTTTCAAGGAAACCCGAATCCTTCAAACATAGACGAACTCGCGAAAAAGACTACTACTGGAGTAATGGCACATTCAGAATACGGGAGGTAACATAAACCGCGTGAAGGGCAACCTACCCTCGGTGTATATTCATGACCTTGGCGACATGACGACAAGAAGGACAGGACGTCTGACATGACGACAAGAAGGAAAGGACGCCCAGCCAGGTAGATTCCTGTTCGAGGTCACCAACACCAAAACGTCTGCGATGCCCCGTAACCTCCCCCCCCTACCCCGCCTCCCGTTAACGGCACTCTGGTGGGTCAAGCTCTCCCAGCACCGGTCATTCCAGCCGACCAGCATCACTGCATCCACCTCAGCGTTTCGCTTACCACTCCCCCCCCCTTCCCCTCTGTGATGTGTCTCCCCAGCTTCCGTACTCTCCCTTCCTTTTTTGCGAAAGATCCTTTAAAAGCTGCACACCACCACCCCCGCAGCACAACCCCTGAAGAAGGAGTCGAATAGGCTTCGAAACGTCGGGCTAATAAAATTCACTTATTTGGTTTGAGTCAGTCTGAAAGTCCTAAGATAAGGACAGCACGCGATCACAGAAGGGCCGAGGTTAGAGCTGATTTCTCATCTAAACGAAATGCGCTTCGCGTGATGTGCCACGCCACCGGCAACACTGACTCACATCATCTGCATATACATAGGACCAACACTCACGGATAATTCCAGCCTTCCACTGTCAAGACGGCGGCAATACGATGACCGATTGGACGCACGTCGGTGGCCCGCCGGATTGACGAAGGCGTTTCTCTGATTCCCTCCTTCCCATTTGCGCACAGGTTTTCCAAACTGCAAACCTACTTCCGGAAGTTACCTAGTGCTAAAAAAAGAAGAACGCAATGCTAACCGCAAAATTCGTCAAACAAAAGGCACCTACTTGAATATCGCCGTTGCGACTTCGATTCCTCATGTTCCTTCTACGCATCACCGACCCCTGCTATCAGATTATGCATTACGTCCTCACAATTGCTGCAGTACGCGCTTTGGGACAGCAGCCATCGGTGTTGCAGGCCGAATGTGAAAGCTACATGAAACGGTCTCAAGTAGGCTGGCTGCACGCGTAGGAAGGAAGCGATCATTCTCCTTCAAAGCCATGCCCATCGCTGTACCTCTACCAAGCCTTCTTTGCATCCCGGCCTGTTGTTATTACTTCCTTGGTACCGAGTACTTGAAAGCCTTGTCAAGTATTCCTCCGCTGCACCGCTGGTTTCCTGGGAATTTCCTCCGCACAACTCAATCATGTTCGCCCCTTCTTTGTGTTTATCCTTCTTTAGACACGTGTCAGGACAAATAAATGCGCGCGCAAAGCCTTTTTGAGTGCCCGGCTGAGGCTAATGTGTTTTCTTTTTTCTTCTTTTTGCGGCTGATGCTAGGCTCACAACGCTAGTCTAATCTCCTCTCCATTATTCAAGTTGCTTCGGTGCAGTGTATGCGGATGCATACATTATCCTGGTATTCACTGTGCAAAACAATAAAAAAATCTGAGCTGGCAGATACAATTTCGGTGATAAAATGGGTTATTGTGCTGTAAATTGTTAGGGACATGCCTTAGCCTAGAATATCGTAAGTTATTTCTGGGCTTGAATATCCCCTGAATGATAATGTGGAAACAAGAATATGCCTATGAGACTATTTTCACTTACCCAGTAAACATTTAACACCCTTAAGGATGCTGAAAGGGTGTTTTAGTACTTACACACTCAACAAAGCTTACAGGATATAAAGCGTATCTTTTTTCCAAACAATAATCGTCATATGTCTCGCTTGCGCTAATTTCTTTATTTATTTTTTAAACAGCGCTTGCAAGGTGTCAAGAATGTCACAGCGATAACACACTTGCTGTTAGTGACTTGTAATTACCGGGCGTGCCGTGTTCACGAAAGCACAAACACGTAAGATAGATGACGATTGTTGTTTTCTTAGACTGCAGCCTCCGTTACATTGTTTAGCGCTGATGTATATGCTCAACAGTTTATAACAAGGTGCGCTTGAGAACATCACCAATGCAACTTTTCTGATGCCAATGTGCCTTGAAATCCAAATAGTGCGTGTAAAATCGTTTTGTTTTTGTTTTTTTTTTGTGTGTGTGTGTGCGTGTGCATGTGTGTGTGTGTGTGAACTTAGGTAGCAATAATAGCGACTACTGTAAACAGGCGCGCTGCTGTTCAATTGATCCCTACAGCACAAAGCCAGAGAAACAGCTTTTGATTTCACAGGTCTAGATAGACCTCAGGTGGAAAATTTGTCTGCGATGATTAGTTTTTCTGGAACACAAGTTATAACAGAGACAATAGAAGCACATACAACCTAATTTTTCTACGACATTTCCCCTATATATATATAAAACCCCAGGTGGTCCCACTTTCCGGAGTCCCCCACTATGGCGTGCCTCATAATCAGAAAGTGGGTTATGGCAGGTAAAACCACGTATAGGGGCGGTTTCTTCAAAGTTCAGCACGCAGGAACCGGCGTAACATACGCAGGAAAGAGACGATGAATTTTTAGGAAGGCTTATTTACTGAATGTTTTCGGCTGGTTAACCGGCCTTCATCAGAGTAAAGTACAGTACAGTAGAGTACTGTACTCTGACGACGGCTGGTCCACCAGCTGAAATCGTTCAGTAAATAAGTCTTCCTAAAAATTGGTCGGCTTTTACCTGCGTATATATATATATATATATATATATATATATATATATATATATATATATATATATATATATATATATATATATATATATATATATATATATATATATATATTACGTGTCATAATGTCATAACCCACTTTGTCTCTTTCTGGTACTTTAATAGCACTTTAATAAATCTGAAAAGTATGAATAAGCTTGCGGGTAATGATTCCTCTGCAGCCTATTTCACATCATGTTCTAACATTAACTAAAAAAACGCTATGGAGATTGAACTTTTCTTGGGAATATTACGACCCAGGGAAGCTTGGTGACGGAAAAGACACTCTTCACGGCTCAAAACACTCTAATAAACCTAGAAACTTCACAAAAGAAAGCTGCTGAAGTGTCCAGGGGGAATAAAACAGAGATAAAATGTCATGCCAGCAAACGCATTAAGTCAATACAGGTCGGCTTTCACCATGGCAGAATAGAAGAAAAATTTCTCGGAAGTAATAATAATGTTGACGTAGAAATAAAAAAAGGCGGTTATTCTATGCATTTGTCTGTAGAACCTCTGTGCCATTACTGCAACTTTGGACCTACTGCAGGCAACTAGTTGGGTACGACCCGTTCGCCCACGAAGCTGTTGCTTTCAGGCGCGAAGAAAGGAAGGCTGTCGTTCGCGCCCTCGTCTGTCCCAGCTCTCACGACACACGCAAGGGAATATCAAGCTAGAGAAAGACGCCGTAATGAAGCACCTTTCACGAAGATTAAGCGGCAAATGGAAGAACTATCCCGTGCGGGAAGTACTCTACACAAGTCTGTGATCGATAACGGTTCTGCTAATTGGTCAAAATAGCACAGGGCTAGAACTCTGATCGGTCTTGCGAATTGTTCTATCACGATTCCTAGCTATTGTTTTTACCTCGGCTGCTACGCGATACCTGGCCGCTGCTCTCACGTAAGCAAGTTCAGAGCACTGACTGCACGAAAAGCGCTGGCCATTTACTTGTTTGCCTTAATAGCGTAATAAAAAAGACGATGGCACGCAAGAAAACAACAGGACAATCTTTAACTTCGAACTAACGTTTGTTCTCGAAAAAAAAATAACTTCTTTACCCGTCTAAATATAGTTTATCGCACCGCTGCGCCCCCAGAAGAAAAAAAAACCATAATTGTGAAAATGGTTTTCTTTAGTGTCGTCGTATTGCTTGAACTATTAAGGCAAACTTGCATGCGTACAAACGTACCCAAATTTCAGTTCTTTGAGGCCATTTTATCTCCGTTTGGTTTACATCTTTTGAAGCAACTGTCCACTCGCATGCGCAAAAATGACCTCACGCAAGCTGGTCGTAATACTACTGCATTCTAATTTTGAAAGCGATAGCGCCATTTGTTTTGTTGTTGTTTTACAGCGGAGCTGTTATACAATAGTTTCTGGCGGTTAGTATGCATAGGCAAAAATAATAATAATAATAATCATGGCAGCCACCCCAGAGCTATCAGAGCTAAAGCATAAAGCAAAAGTGTGTCGCTGGGTATGCCCCAGCTACGTTTAATCGCGAGAAATGTCAAAACGTACTGTGGTAGAAAAAATATCGTCACAAAAAAGGTAAAACCGAAATAGGCACTGTTTAGTATGGATTGCGGTTTGACGTCACAGTTCTATAGGGAAATTACTTCATCTTATCTGAGTTCCCTTCCACCCGTGCAATGGGTAAGTCACGTGCACTGAGGAATGCGGAAGAACAGCACGCCTACGAAAAACTCCGCCGTGAACAGAAGTGGAAATGTGCGCAGCGATGGCGGGTGGCACGTAATACGGACGAAGACGCGTACGCCAAGCGTACGCACCTTCGTTTGCATCACCCCTACAGACTCCCCTCCCATCGTAATTGTGGATGATTTCAACATCGACGTGTCTCGGCCAGACGGAAAGTGGTTCGTGGTGTTTCTTTTGGACAGGTTCGGCATTTAATGTTACACAAACATCACTGTGCCCCTCGATGCGACATCGGTTGTGTATAGACCTCACATTGGCCAAGAACCTTTGCAATGTCGCTTCAGAGCCACTGGCCGTGTATCATAGCGATCGTAAAGCGATAGTCACCTTGGTGACCGAATACTAAATCCAAAAAAGCCAGCAAAAGAAGGTTAAAGATAAAGAAACCATTGAGTATGCAATTTAATAAAAAAGACAAAGAAATGGTGAAATAACGAAACTCATTGTGTCTCATTTTCGATAAACACATTTACTGTAGACATATTTATCGCCATATATACAGATCTACTGGTCATCTGCCTTCACAGAATAGAATGGCTTCGATTTTTTTTTTCGTTTACTGCAGCTTTTGTGGATAATTAAGTATTTCCTCAACATTTTTGCATATAGTACTATGTTGCTCACTGGCTATATTCATTCACCGTTGGTTGTGTGTGTGTGCGTGTGCGCGCGTGTGTGCGCGTGTGTGTGCGTGTGCGTGCGTGTGTGTGTGTTTGTTCTGTCAGAGTTGATTAAGAAAAATAATATACAATATTATTTGTAGTAGTGCACCTGTTCGCTTCCACTGACGATAGACGAATGACTCTCATAGGAGACATAAGCACAGTTTACGTCTGCTCCATACAAAACTACAATATAAATTATAGAATTCGCTACGACACCCAAAGGACAAGGGGTTGTGTCACGCTGGGGCAAAAATGTATCGCGGGTGCTGAAGCCGTTTGACGAACTACCATCGTAGAATATTTTCAAACACAAAGACGCACGCGCATGCAGAAAGAGGTTCTGATGCAACCATTCAGTGATACTTTACGGCACCTAGGTTTCGGAGGCGAAAGGGAATCGCCCGGGAGTAAGCGGCATCCATCCGCATCTATAGCACCAGCAACCCAGCGCGAAATGAGAACGTATGTGGTAACGGCGGAACCGACGTTATTCGGGGCGCTAAGCACCACTCCGTGATCTCAGGCAAGCGCGTCGACAAATGCATCAATTTGGTCTTTGGAAAACACGCTGTAAAAGGGTGCCCTTCTTGCCCATTACTCTTCATCATGAGTCAATTTCGAGACTCTAGAGCACGCCCGCCGGGTTATCAACAAGAAGCCTGCCATCACCGTTCCCTCGTTCGTGCTTTTCGTTTATTTTGTAGTACGGGGGAGGTGGAGAGGGGGGGGGGGTCTGCATATCCCGCTTCGAACGAAGGTGTGAATGAGCTTCAACGCCTATGACGGGGGAAGAAAGTGCAGCTGTAATATTTGTGGCTGGAACGTTCTGCAGACATCTCCGGTTTCTAGAAACAGGAAGTGCTGCTGCATTCTCAGTGTGGAGGTTTCCCGTGCTGCTTACTCTGTTTGTCGACACCGTTTTCCGTCGTGGCTGTTGCTTAATAAAGGCTGTGAGCCACCCATGCATCAGAAACACTCTTAACTCTCCATAAGCTGTAGTTTGATTAGACGCATAATAATATCAAACAGCCGTGTTTGCAATTTGTATCATGCCGATCATCTTGGGTCCGTTATTTTTATTGAAGTCATGAATTCAGTTGACTAGTTTTGTGTCTTTAATCCACATTTTCTCCCACACTTCCCTGTGTGTTTTTGCTGTACTTTCTTAATTGTTCAAGTAAAATTCATTTTCTTTTATTTTTAGATGTAAGCTGATTTTAATTGCATAAATGCAAAAACAGAAAGAATAACTTACTGCATTCTTTGACCTGGGGCATACAGAGTTTTTCAATGGCTGTTACAGTGTAATTTGCGTCGATCTGAATAAGGTAAGGACTTGCTCACCGGATCCTGACATACCTGATGTCATTATCAGCAAAGCCTGGAGAAACGTTGGCACACTGCGCTAACTGTTGTGAGCATGCATGATCACCTGCTGAAAAGCACTGAAATAACGGCAGCATAAGAGCTTCTAACCTGGAAGTGATGGTTGCTTAGAAAACTAGTCTTCCAAACTCCAGTTGCAAAAGCACTCGTCCAAGATTACGAGCTAGGGATCGAATTCACAAACCATTTCGTTCAAAAGGGCGGTTTTCTATTAGCCAACTTCCATTCGCTATTAACATGTGCGATATCACGGTTCGCTGAAATACGCTCTTGTGACCACTATCAGTGTAAGAACATACTGTGAATACGAGCATAGCTCACTCATGTGAAGAAACTGAACGTACGTCGTTTCCTAAAGGTGCATTCGCCTAAAACTCCGGAGCCCAAACAAGCCGGCAGAAATGTTTACATTATAAAGCGCCATCATCGGCATACTTTTTCAAATCATTTGCCTGTTTTTTTTAATTAGATATGTATAAATATGGTGTCCAATCCACGCTGTGAAGGTGGTTGGTGGTTGCATTCTGTAAATGACAGCAAGAGCGATTACCCATTGAGACCTGGGTTGAAGTTATTCACGTGACGACATCCACATGCACTTTACCTAATTATTAGCCTAAGACGTTTGGACGGCCGGTGACTTGAGTCGCGCCGTTGTTTTGTGCACCTACAGAGAGTGGACCAGAGATAGAAGAAATTCGTCGTGCCTCGTACGCCCTTCAGGAGTCCTCATTATACGTGGCCTTCTCATACCATTGTCACAACACAAATAATTTGCTATGCGGGTTGTTCTTTTGCGTACGAAAGTGTAGTTAAGTTACTCCCAGCTTCGTATGTTAGAATCAAGCTACCGCCGCCGCGGAAGCTTGCGCAACAGTAATCTTCACCGGAAACGTATGCGGGGAGCGCTACGTGCTTCACATTGCATCTAGGCGCGAGAGTGCCCTATCACCAGTTATGTTGTTCGGATGCTTGTTTTGAGCTTGTACTTCATTGAAACATGTGCTGTTCTGTATGCTGTATGCGTGATTCTAAACAAAGTATGCACTGTTCGCCTCCTCTGCCTTACCGGGGTATGAGCCATTTATGATGATAGCATTCTGTCGACATTACGCCACGAAGAAATACCGAGGCCATAACCATAGACAGCTTGGCTGTAAAACTGCATTCCCTCTTGGGCTCGTATGCGCTGAAGCACTACTGAAGTAGTTATGCGGTATACGAGCCGATGCAGGCATGTTTGAGCAGAGCCTTGGAATGAAATACATTCGGGAAATTTTAGGTTCTATACCACTTTATTGCTCAACTGTAGTATTTACACAAGACGAAGGATAATTGTAGAGTTAATAAACCAGAGCTGACGCGCAAACTATTTGCTTTTGGTAAAATATGGTACATGTATAAACTAGCTGACTATATATATGACAATGTGCGCAAAAAGGCTTTATCATTCAATGAACGATTAAAAACCAGCAACAGATAGCAAATGTAAACAGTGAACGGGTGTTTCGGTAAGCGAATTTTTGTTTAGCACAATGCGTGGGCGCGCTAGCTGGTGCGGAACCACAAATACTTTGTTTAGCGCTATAAAACGGACACAAGAAAGGCGTCTTTCTTGTGTCCGTTGTATTGCGCTAAACAAAGTATTTACGAATTTTTGTTTCCCATGAGAGTAAAAGATTACTCACATCAGCGCGCTTTTTCGTATGAAAAACCTCGGCTATTTCACGTGTTAGTTTATTTCTGCGTGACAGTAAAACTGAAGTGTCACAAATTTCACTCTCTTGTAATACTACGAATGAGTGCTGCTCTAACAGCTGAGCCATATGTCATGCCTCTCGACCATCGGTGGGCCCTCGACGCGGTTCTTCCTTATGGAGTTAAACGCCCCATGGTAACTGAGAGATGCCGTAGTGGACGACTGCGGGTCAAATTTGGGCATTTGGGTTCTTTTATGTGAACCAAGTGCTGGGCACATGAGCGTCTTTCGGGTGCGGCTCCCTACAACATGTCGTTGTCGAAGCCAGGAATCTGACGCACGACCTCGCACTCAGCCGCTTAACGAATGCTGCGACCTCTAAGCCTTCACGCGTTGCCATTTCCACTGACTGAGCCATCGACAGTTCGCGAATACGGATTATTTTTCGCAAATGACTTTTGGCTAGAATGGCTCGAATCGTTTGCTAGATTTCCCTACGGCATTAGAGCGCTTGCGGATGCAAAGCGCAAAAGGAAAGAGACCAATGAAAACGAAGTAGAGTGAGAAGTATGTAAGGTAAAGAAAAAAATAATATTGCTGGTCAGTAGCCAATAGCCGGCTACTTTCGTGCGTTTCAAAGTGCGATATATCCACGCGCAATTCTTTTAAAGTGCAAGAAAGTAAAAAAAAAAGGGAGGGAAACAGAGAAAAAATTCGGGTTCTTCACATCATAAGGAGATGCGCAGCATGTGTTTGGGACTTGATTATGTGCCCAATTTATAGCATACGCAGAAAGTAGTGCCATGGAGTAAGGGCAGCAGATCGATATTTTCAGGTGCTCGGAGGTAAATACCATCTATTCAGACCTAACAGCCTGCCATAAAGTCTCTCGGCAGTTCGCTGCTTCTTTTCATGCATCTTTTATGCATTTATTGAACTCTGAAGCGTTGAGGATCAGCGAGTGATAGACCACGTTTTCTTTATTTCGTAAAAAAACTTCGATAGTCTGAAACGTCTTTTTTTCTCCGCGCTGACAAAATAACTCCCTAAAATGCATTTGCAGTTGCAGATACTCCCGGCTGTTACTGCAGAACTACCTAGCAGGCAGTAACAGCTGCGCCCACATAACGGCGCATCCCAGTTTTGTGGAACGACCGTTCCTAGCCTCCATATTTTCTGAAACAATCATACATGTATGCATTTTGACGCTCGTTTACTATAATCAGCGCTGTAAGGACTTTTCGCTTATCTAAGGTTTCTGCGCCATTCCGCAGTCACTCAATGCAAAGAGCCTTCACGCACCTCCATCATTCTTTTTCCTCGACTATTACGCTCATGACGTTCGGTATAATATTCACAAGTGTCATCTACCATTTCTATTTCCACACAAAGAGAATCGGTAGCAAATCCATGATTTCCAGCCTTCTTTCACCCATTACCGTATCGCCTTATTCTGTAAGAATGATACTTAACCAGAAAAGAACATTCTTTTCGTAGGTTTACTTTTCGTTTGCTATGGGACGATGACTCACCGGCCGTACACAGGAGTCAATCGTCAAATTTCTTTATTACTTAGCCCTGGATAACTGGGAAGTAACTTCTAGAACCTCATACGTACTTTAATAAATAAAAATTAATAATACCACACTAAAATCCGGGCATTCTAAAGAGACCGTTGCTTTTGAAATGGAAATAATATGTTACAATTGTGATAATCCCGCTTTAGAACAGTCGAACTCAAGGCATTTATTGTAAGTGCCATGTCAGATAGTTACCATTTGTTGCGTACGAAATAAGCGCCAGCCCCTTCGTCCCTCCTCCCGCCCCCTTCCCACTACGATGATTTATACTAGAGGACAAACCAGAAGAAATTCAAAGGAAAGTTGGCGTTCATCTAGACGTAGCACTAAGTCTCAAGTTCAAGTTGCAGGTTGCACGAACGTATCTTGGACTAGAAGGGTGTATATGTGCTCTCATATTGTGTTTTTCCTGGGGTTCCTGCGGTCTACCGGCCTTCTTGATAGACTCTAAGAGCGCCACCCACAACCTGTCCATAGTGTACGCTGCTACTTTGTCATCGTCTCTCTCTCTCTCTCATTCCGCTCTCTTTCTATTTTTATACCCCTTGCCCCTTTCCCTCATGCAGAGTAGCCAACCGGAACTATGTCTGGTTAACCTCCCTGATTCTTTATGCATTCTCTGTTTCTCGCTTTATCATTCATGGACCATTTCCCAGCGCTACCTGTGAGACCTACTAATATCACGTGACTAATTTTCTTGCGTCGTAGTTTTTTCTTCTAATGAGCTCCTTGAAACAGCATCGTTAGTTGCAAGTATTGGTGATCGAAGTACAAGAGCTATCTCGTCCACGAAAATGTCCATCGCATAATTGACGCAATCGTGGAACTGCTACACCGCCCACGCAAACCATTGGCGCTATTTTCTTTGCCAGATTATGTTCCGATTCGCCTGGGCCCACATTCGCGAAGACGCACTTACGCAAGAGCTGTTCGCAAGAGTGGACGCCAGCCATTGCCTTGTGGCTGACCTGGGCCACAACACTTACAAAAGAAAAGCGCCGTGAATTCGGCCCCTGGAGCTGTGCGTGTTTATTCCAGCGTGTGTATGCCTTTGCGTGTTTTCGCCCATGCCGACATTCTCGCACTGTTCTCGTATGTGGCTGTGGGTGAGCGGTAACACGCGTATATTTAATTTAGGAAATTCATTGCATCCGTCCTCTCTAACCGTTCGCAGCGTGACCTAAAACCTCGTTAAGTAGCCTTGAACAGGCGCGACAAGATTCACCCGTGAAGGCGTGAGTGTTGAACACCTGGCTCTCATGGCATTCATACCTCTAAAGCCATCTTCTCACTAAATATCCACGACATACTATGGTACCGTGCTTTAATCGCACTCCAGTCAGCCCACAAAAACCGCCTAGATGGAAGGAATTGTTTTGTCATCACTTTGCGAGAGAAATAAAGAACAACTATAAAGCAAGCGTATGCTTGCTTTAAAGGACGTCCTTTCACTGCGCCCCAAAGAGGTAACCAGGCTGCCCCAATATTACTAGAGCCCGGAATACAATCATGCTTGAAGCTTTGCCTTTTCACTCTTGTTGCCATACTGTGTATCCATATTTTTTTAATACGCATTTATGTTACTATTATTGTTTTTATTGAGCAAATATGTTCATATCTTGACGCCTTCTGTCTGTGCCCAGTAACACGGAAAAAAAGAAATAAAAATACACGCAGTCACTGCTTGCACGATTAACGCTCTGAATCGGAAAGAAGATTCCTTCCGGAGTGCTTTTCTCGGGAGAAATCAAAGTGGCACAGGATTCTATTACGAGCCAGTTTACTTGAGTTTTCTTTGACCCTTCGTGATCTCTATTTCTTCTTTTCATCTATCTATCTATCTATCTATCTATCTATCTATCTATCTATCTATCTATCTATCTATCTATCTATCTATCTATCTATCTATCTATCTATCTATCTATCTATCTATCTATCTATCTATCTATCTATCTATCTATCTATCTATCTATCTATCTATCTATCTATCTATCTATCTATCTATCTATCTATCTATCTATCTATCTATCTATCTATCTGCCCTGCCCTGCCCTGCCCTGCCCTGCCCTGCCCTGCCCTGCCCTGCCCTGCACTGCCCTGCTTGCCTGCCTGTCTGTCTGTCGAATCATTTTTTTATCATTACTTCTATTTTGTTTTGTTGATTCACTACGCGCGCGAGCTCTACGCCTGACATCTATGCTTAATGAAAGGCTCCGTGTCGCAGACGTGCTAGTCAGCGCTCAAGGGAGATCTCACCTCGTGCGAGTCACCGGAGGAGCAATGGCAAGGGCTGGAGAAGCTTTTCGTCGCTCACGTCTCATTTCCCACGTTCGCGACGAGCAAGAAAGAGGGGGGGAGTAGAAAAATCAAAGTAAGAGATCGACCTTTATAAAAAAATGTAACAAATTGCGGTGAACAAATATTTTTTGTATCACTGTACCGTATTGTTCCATTATATAAATGAATAATACGTCTTAGTCGGAGCTCTTTTTCCCAAAATCGCAATCTCAATTCAAATGCAGTCCTACCTCTGTTCGTGTTACATACTGCCATCGTTTATTCCCGCACAATTTCTTCTTTCTTTTCGTTACCGTTCCTTTCTGTTCGCTTACCTGCCGACGGTATCGGTGGTAAAACTGAAGAAAGAAAAGGTGAACAAAGTGCATACTTTCTTACGATACCTTAAATTTTATATACGCGTCAAGATGGAACGCTGGATCTCCCCAACGCTAGAAAAGGGGTGTCTGTGATAAAAATTAATGGACTTGCGTATTCGCGTACGTCTCCATTCCCATAAAGCTCCCCCCCCCCCCCCCCCGCTATATATAAAAAAAATTTCCGACGACTGAACAAGCACCATATAACCAAGCGCTGCCGTCTCTTTCCTTTTGTGCTTCTTGTCTGAAAATGTACTGCTGCGCTTTTGTAGCTTCGTTTAGAACCCGAGTCACCCGAACACTCTGCAACGACGCACGTTCTTTATCGAGTCGTTCCCCGTTGACTGGATATTCGTGTGTTGCTTAGCATGACATTTTCAATATTCAAGAGAATGCTCCTGGACTTTTTTCTGCACACCCCTTGAGTATATTTCCACCGCCCTTGATCACACATGAAAGGAATGGTCATTCTGAAAAGTGTCCATTTCTAATCTTAGACACTGCCATAAGTTTTGGTAGCTCGAACACAACAGGGAGTACTGAGTGCGCTCCAGGCGAATTAATGCAACGGTACGAACGTCTTGACGCGATTCTCCTGTAAGAATTTGTATAGCAGTCAAGCGCTGGGCAATACCTACGTGAAAGTGTTGCACATTTTCACTTGCAGGCATTATTTAAAGAGAAGATATATTTTGGTGACTCGCATGTCATGCAAATTTTCATTGCGACATCATGTGCAGCAAAATTCTTCGTTTATTTGGAATTTAAGCTATAATGTTTGGCGAAGCGTTTGTCACCGCTTGAAGGCCTAGGTGAAGTTGGCTGTAATTTTAATAAATGCAGCCAATCTACCTCAGTTACCTAGACTCTTTCTTTGCTCATCAGTGAAACACAACACCACCTATTAGCGAACACCCATGAGGCCATATACAGGACAGCCTCCGCTGATGTCATTGCCGTGATGAATCTACCCTATTGTCACGCAGTGGTGACGGTGAAGGAAGCAGCAAAACTGGAAATGACGAAACTAGCGTTTTACTGGGCGAACGTGTGCCCTCAGAAACTGGCTACACACAAAGAACGGCGATAGCGGCGAACACAGTCGGCGATTGTCGAAAATCTGATCTGCCGGTCAAGCGCGTCGGCCTTAATACACGAGTCATCCAAGGTTCGAAAGTAATCAGTGGTGGCCACGTTTCTTCCTGAAAGTTCAGCACAATTCGCGTCGCACATGCAACCAAATTTCTCTAGCTTCGGTGACATCAGAACCATCGATAACATCCGAGAAACTTCCGATATATGCGGGCGCGCCCTGCGCTGAGCGATAACATCCGTTAGACGGTGAAAAGATAAACAAGTCCGCTGGTTCATTTCCAATTAAGCTAGTATAACTGAGAACCCGCTGAAATGCAAAATCGTGGCTATCAGTTCCCACAATGTGTTCCAGCTCAAAGTTCCCACAATGTGTTTCAGCTGCAAAGCAGCTCCAACTGCAGATTGCATCCGTGCAAACTAGCCTTTCATCTTGAGGCTGACTGGTTGCAATAAACTTTGTCGCTTCCAAAATCGCTAATAGTTCTGCTGTTGTTAGTGTGCTAACATAACAGGCCGTAAGCATTTGTTTTAACCTTCTTGTCAGTACAGGAAAACACCACGATGAACTGGCTTTTGTTCCCACGCCATGTGCGCCCACTCATATTGCGCTGGCATGCTGGTTAGACATTTGAAACCACACTAATTGCAGCGCCAGTGGCTGTTGAAACTTCACACTTTTCCTTTCGTTCCCGCGCTGTTTACAAATGCTCGTAGGTCTCAATATAACCATGACAGCAGTGGTTTATCATTGTTGAAAAATGGGAACAATTGATTATTACCCGACTAGTTGTAAATGTAAATTACATTTACTTTCTAGTTTTCCGAAAGTTTATGGCACTGATGCTCAGTAAATATATGCAAGAAAGAAAGCCCTATCGTCTCCCTCTCTCTCTGTCAACACAGTAAGTGGAGATTCTTGTGCTTCTGCGATGCACAAGCTTGTCGCTGACTTTGGAACTCCAAGACACACTCGAAGACTTCTTAAACGAGAAGAAAGGGCGTTGACCAAGGGGCTCGATTTGTATTAGTTATATCATAAAAAACAAACAAACACTGTCACCAAGGACAACATAGGGGGAAATTACTTGTGCCTAATGAATTAAATAAAGAAACCATATAATAATGGAAATGATAGTGGATGAAAAAACAACTGGAGAACAATCCACAACCTCTACCACAATGCTCTACCAATTGAGCTACTGCGGCGCTATTTTCCCATCCACTTTCTTGGGTATTTATGTTTCCTACAGTAGAACCCTGGAAGTCTTAGCCAGCGCCACCACTCACAAACCTTGGCGGCGTACGTGGAACATCCTTTCTACCGCAGGCGTCACAAGAACGTGATCTTTTTGGGTGAAGGCAACCGGTCAATAAACTCACACATGCTACCTGAAGGCATCAATGTTGCTGGATTCGAGACCCTCGTTATGTAATAAACGAGAAAAAAGGGGGCTAACCGAGGGGCCCGATTTTTTTTACTCATATCATAAGAAGCCAACAAACAAATGCACTTTTTGTAATGTATGAGTGCAACTTGTCTCCTGAGCATTACGCACCATATAGTACTTGCAATGAATATCGTAAAACTGATTCTAATGAAGTGCCATGAAGTTTCAACAGGTTATGTATGGTGCTTCCTAATCGCGCTACAGCCACATATCTTAACATATGCATAACACTGTTCACTTTTCTTTGAATAGCTCCTAAGTGTAGAGTACATACTAAGAGCCGGTCAACAATAATTCCAAGAAACCGATAAATTTTCACTAACTCTAACAGACGACAGTCAAGACGAATCTTCCAATTCATAATATGTTTTAGTGTAAACGCTACCAGCAAACAAGCTCATACCACTTTCCTAAAAGAACACATTCACTTCGTTAAGCGCCTTGTAAGTTTTCTTGTATACTATGAGGAATTTGTCCAAATATTTACAAAGTGCACTCAAGGAGGGAAGAATAATAAGCAACGTGCGTGATGTAGGGCCACAACGTCGGGGCAATAAAGGACATTTGCGGTAATGTAAAACTTGAAACTAACGTGCATTTGTGTTCTCGTGGAACCGAACTTAATGCACGGTAAATTTGCAAGGGATACGTCATTCATTACTTCTATAGAATTTAAGTGGTTTGAACATGAAGGTGCGTAAACTACGACTCAACGAAATAAGTGTATTAGTAGTTCCGTCTTAAAGCAAATGTGCCATATTCTGTGCATCAAACGATAATCACGTTCAAGAAAAATTTAAGAATCGTTCAGTTAATATTCTTCTGTGTTTCTTTGGAAATAGATGCGCTACGTTATTCACATTGATTAAGAATCGTGAAATGATCTAGCCATGATCTCGATTAAAATATATACATACACAACACGCGCTCTTTTTTTATTTCTTAGAGTACAGAAATTTGATACACCTTTTTTGTATGTGCTAACGTTACGAAACCGTGAATTATTAGAGCTGGCAATCAGTCATTATTTTTTACGTAGCACTCCACTGTCGTCTAAAAGCTTCTAACACTGAATTGTTAACTCCTTTTGCTAGCAACGCCTGGACACAATTAACTTACGCATATGAGAACGCATTTCTGGAAACGAGGCTCCTCGATCATGGAGGAAAGAAGCTGCACTAAATATGCATGAACAAACATCAACAACAACGCCGAGACCATATAATCTCATTGCTCAATCGGAGCCATCCGGCTGCATCTCGGCGGATTGCCACAATTTCATTACGATCTATCCAGGACGTGAATAGAATTAGGGATGAGATCGTTTCGTGCAACCGAACATATATTCGCCTATGAAGTCTATCAAGGCCGCTCACTGTGGTAACCCTCCTCAAGCCTCACTGCATCCCGTACCGGCTATAGTAGTAATAGTCAAACTAAATAAATCCACTCACCTGTTCTATATGAGCGGTAAAGAGACTAGATTTAGTAAACCGGAAGCGGTCTGAGCGCGGAAAGCTACATATCGACTACGCCAGCCCGGTTGACGCATCCTTCTAGCGGCTGGCCGCTTTATTTTTGCTCATCCCTCGTACGAGCTACAGCCGAAAAGATTGGATGAGTCGGTGGCGGAGTAGTCGTCGATCCGCTTTCACCTACGGTTGCTGGACGCCGGGAGTGAGCATTCCGGCAGAGCGATGGCTTCCAGGCAGAGGGGCCGGCAGTCCCTAACAGCACCTCGGAGACGATATACACGCGGCTCACGTACTTACGTCACGTCGAGACAGCGCATTCATTCATCTCGCGCTGCACTCTCCGGCCGCCCGCTGTCCTCGGTGCCCGCCCAGCAATAAAGGGCCGCAGACGGCTGCGAGCGGCCCTCGCCCGAACTGCGTGGTTTGTCCTATCACCGGAGAAGATGCCGCGGGAGCTCGAATGAAAGAGAGGTTATAGGGGGAGGCTGGAGGTGACATCAGAGATGGAAATTACTTTCCTGTTGGCTTTTGTTTTTATTTCTCATCTGATTCATTTCGTATGTCCACTAGTTAGAGCAATCCTATTTCTGCTTCTACTCCCTCTAACATTCCCCACTGTCTTTGCTCAGAAGAGTCTGGGTTGTTTCGCATGTCCTCATCAATTTATCCGACCATTTTTACTTATTAGTCTCATTAACTCTGTCGGTAAGCCTTCGCCCATGGTTATTGCTCAACGTCACCTCTAGTTTGTCCCTCCCGTCGGTTCAGCGTTGGCAGCTGACACATAGCAACAGATTATTGCGCTGCCTGCAGCCATCGTCAGGTTTTGGGTGTTCACCTTTTTTTTTTTTGCCGGTCAGTTCCTTTGTTACCTTCTAAGCAATTCATGCGTAGGTAAGTGGCGCTCAGAGGAACGGGACCTAAATAGCTATGTGGCGCTCCTCTAACTGGAGGGGCGTTCTACACAGATCAAGAGCCGGGTCCCCCCAACCAATCTACCAATACTAGACTTGAGAAGTATAGCGGATAAATATACCAAAATGAAATCGCATTGATGTAAGTGCACTACGTTACAGGGGCACTCTTCATTACAAAATTATTTGTTGAATCTTTGCTAATATCTTACTGCTTTCTGTGGCCTTCGAATAATTTTTGTACGTTGAGACTTCGAATGTCCCACCGAATTTATTTATGCGTGGCTTCCCTAACTCTTCGAAGGGCATGCACCCCCAACCAAGTTCGCTATATTACCATGGCGCGCGTTCATCCTCGCGTCCAAATTCAAATAGATTTCTTGCAAGCAGAATTGTTGGCCTGGACAAGAATAATAATTTTTGCTAAAGTGCTTTTTTTAGCAGCAGTGGTTGAAGCTAGGGGACAACGTACTAATTCTCTTCGCCATTCTAGTTGGTGACAACTAGCTTGTTTCAAGCGCGATCAGCTATCTGCTGGTTGGCAACTCCGATACGATCAGTCGTTCGCTGAGCGCAACTGTCCAGCCACTACACGTGCCAGGGTCATCTATACTGCACTCTTTAGATTACCCTCGTCACCGCCAGAAATGCATTACTGAGCAGCTGGACCTGTCAGCTGCCGGCGCTTTGGCGCTATATAAGGATTCCTTCCAATTCAGATTCGTCATTTGGCAGCACTGGTTGCGGTTAGTGGACAATGTACTAATTTTGTTCTTCGCCATTTAGGTTGAAGCTTTATTTATTGTTCTGTCTTGTAATGCTTGCCGCTCCCACTGCTGTCAGTTTGTTTTAGTGATCTTCGCAGTGTATTTGCCTTGCATCATGCCGACAAAGGCCGAGTTGTCTAAACAAATCGTGCTACTTCGTGTTGTTGTTACGGAAATGAGGGAGAGCTTACAAATGCATAGCGATCTTTGCGAGTTCGTCAAGAGCAGAAATGTACTTTCCAAAGAAAGCAAAACGCTCAAGCACGAGAATAAACAACTAAGCGATCGGCCAGCTGCCCTGAAGCAATACTCGCGCTTGAACAATGTCGAGATAAAAGATATTCCTAACATAGAAGGAGAGAACTGTCGCGCCGTAGAGCAGGTAACCACTCAAAAGGTTGGATGCCCCGTTGAGCCCAAGGACATTGACGTTGTCTATCGCGTCCCGACAAAAGATGGCTAGAGTATTATCACGCAATATTGTTCCAGAGGGAAGGAAGCCGACTTTGTTTCCAAGGCGCGAAAAGCACGCATCGTGACAACAGCCATTGGCTTGCATAAAGGGACGAATGGACCCGTATTTCTCAATCATCATTTAACACCAGAGAAAAAGAGGTTGCTTGCTCAGGCTTTGGAACTAAAAAAAAAAATAGGCTAAGAATTGTTAGTATCTGTGGGCAGATAACTGCCTAATAAAGCCCAGGAAAAGTGATGACAGCCGCGTGTATTGTATATGTGATACGGACAACCTGTCTATTTTTCGATAAGATTCTTCCAGCTAGCAAAGTCTTGATGTATAACCATGGATTCCTTTGTTCTTTCTCATCACCCGAGTAAAGCATTTCTTAAGGATAACAGGCCGGCTTTATCGCTGATTCATTATAACGTACTTAGCTTAAGAGGGCATCATGACGACCTTAAACACTTCCTATCTGTGATCCAACACGCGTTTCCTGCCATATGCCTCTCTAAAACATAGTTAACGAATAATGATGGAAATTTATACGGTTTACGTAATTATACCTTGGAATACTGTAACCGTGACTCGACCCTCAGTGTCGGTTCCGCTATCTTCATTGATTCACTGCTATCATATAGACGCCGCCATTGCCTTTTTTTTTTGCAATAACTTGAACTGTAAATCTGTGTGGCTAGAATTTCATCAGAACATTTGCGGCAAGGGTAGCTTTTATTATAGCTGGTGCATAATGCGGCGTCCCACATCAGGCAGGTGCATACATACGATGATATTGATATGTTGGCCATCAACTAATAAACAAATACAGTAATAAACTGCGCCCATTGGGTTGTAAGCCCCTGAAATAGGCTCCACCAGGACACAGTGACGGATGTATGCTTCAGATACTAGACTCTTAAGAAAACACTAAAGGAGAAGGGCACGTCCATGTCTGCCATCTCTAAAGAAGGGGCTGTACAGTCAGATAATTGTGCGTGCGCGTTTTGTTTGCGTTAGCCAACGTCCTTTGAAAAGAAATTTTTCCGCACCTCCAACTGCATCCGAGCTCCTTAAATTCCTGCTTATTGTAGATCCGTACCAAACGCTTGCGCCTTTTCTCAGTTATGTGTTCTTTGGCCTTGTTTTCTGTGCCCTTTACGTGTACAAATGCACTGCCGTCGGTACAGTTTCAAGCCTGCAGGGCACCATTTTAGTCTTTTACTCAGAAATATTACTGCCACGCTCATTTTATTTCTGTTTATTTTCGCCAGAAACAGAGAGAAATTGTGAAGTGTAAAGTCAAATGGATGCAGCGAGTGCTTCTCTCACCTCGCCAAGTACAAGTGCAAATCAAGTCAAAATGCAATACGCGCACACTTGCAACATCGAAAGTGCGAATGCAATATACTCGCATTTCGTTCCTCACAGGTGCGAGTACACATGCACCCATCTCTTCCAGCAATGAAAATACTTTGCACCGTGCGTTTCCTTCAAGAAGTAGTAGCCCCATCAATTTTTTAAGTCTGCCCTTTTTTCGGTGCCATGATTTTATTCTTTTCACCTGTTTCTTGTTGTTGTTGCTTTTTCGCACCTGGTAGAAAGGGTGACTACGGGTCAGAAGAAATACATTTTGCAGCCACGGTCAAGGCTCCACCTAAGCTCGTCGCCGCCGCTCAACTTTTGCTCGCTGCGTGGGCCGTGTTCCAAAAGTGTGAGAAATTGAGTTTCAGAACTGTTCAGCTGGGCTTCCAGTCCAAGAGCGCCTTCTTTGAAATCAAATAACTGTCCGACACCTCCTAGCCTATTTCTCCACTCAAAACGACGATTCGCTCTTGCGCAAGCAGCTGAAAAAAAAATTATGATAGTAAACCGTTGTGTTTACTCTTCTCACGCTCCAAATGCACTGTATACTATATTCGCAAGATTACTATGGAAAAATTTTATAAATTTGCGTATTCGAGATCAAATTGTGGTATTTTAGATTTAGCAGAGGGACATAAAATGGTGTCGGGCGAATATAGACTACACAAACAAAAATACAATTTTGTAGCTAGCCAGCCACTGGGCTGTTTTGAAGGCTATCGAACTTAAGTAAAATGAACTAGATGGATGTCGATTGGAATAATTTTGAGAAATAGAAATAAAATTATATAATATATTAGCCCACTACTTCCACGACGAAACCACAGCCGTAGAAGGAGTAAAAAGAAGCATCGGCATAAGAGAGCAAATTCGCCATTCGAGAAGTCGGTTAACATCTCTTATTTTTAATTTTTGGACGCTCTTTTCATACCAGTGCACACATCACCGCTCGTACAAGAAAAATATTTACGATTGGCCAATCGGTACTGTAGAAATACAGGGTATCTATATTGTTCGATTCATATAAAGTGTTTTCATACTACAAGCTTTAACCATACCCTAGCCTTGTATTAAGGCTATAATACTATAATTTCACTATATACATCAATTGCAACAAAAAATGTGGCTACACAAAAAACAAGAGTACAGCCAGGGCTGCACATTTCCTGTCTAAAACTGAAGATACAATTCTACTCCTCTTCTAAAAATATTCAAAAACCTTGCGCTAGTCCTCTGGATTGGGCTATGCCCAAAATAGTGGCATATTTAGATGAAACATGGAGTCAAGCTCGAGCAAGCTACAACTCAGAAATGTTTCCCCTGTATGTACAAGATTTTCATTCTCAAAATTCAATTTCCGCGCTCTCCATAGCAGCTTTTTCTTTTCCGTACCGTTCCACTGATTTTTCTTTCTTCACTCCTGTCTCGTATCGTATTCAACAGCCCCGTTGACCATTGCCCTTAACACAATTTCTTCCTGCGCGCCACTTTCCCACGCAACGAACGAAATCGCCACATCCGGGTGCCAGAGAAACAACTCTCGCGAGGTTACACCTAATCCGAATCTCGGCCGGAGGAAGGACGCATGAAGCTTTGGCGCCAAGCGATGAAATGAACAGGGGCGCGATCGGGGATCGTTGTTCGGAGCACGCGTTCGGTTTCGTCGCGCGCTATTGGCCTAGCCAATCGCGCCTTGCACCAACGCCAATAGCACCAACGCCAATAGCCAATAGCCAATAGCCCAATAGCCCAATAGCCAATGCACCAATAGCCAATAGCACCAACGCTACAGCCCGAGGACGCACCTTGCCCCGCCATAACATGCCAAGCGCCACGAAGCTGGGAGCATCCGCTTGGCCGAATGAGTCACAAGTTGAGGCACCGCTCTCGCAAGCTTCCGGGTCTCCCGTTCCGCGGACCGCCGGTTTACACATTCGCGAGAGTAGGATAGAGGCGGAAGAGACGGAACAGCGACCATGCGTTGTCATTTCCTGATGGCACCGCCGACGCGAGGTACAGCACTCCGACAGGAAACGATTGTATGCGCCTTCGCTGAGACATAGTTATGCGCCCTCTTCTTTCTCGCCCCGAACGACCAACGTCGACGCGAGCAAGTGTGCTGAAAGCCACACACGCGATCATTTTGTCTGGCTCATGACATCCCCGAATATTAACGCGATAGCGTTAAGGAGCTCGTGTCGCAGAAAAGCCGGTGTCGTCGGCGTCGGTGTCGGCGTCGGGTGTCGGCGTTTTGCGGCGTTGACCGTGAGCGATAAATCACGCCAGGCACTCCATAAATAAAAAGCAACTTCCAAGATGGGCTGGGTGGGAATCGAACCAGGGTCTCCGGAGTGTGAGACGGAGACGCTACCACTCAGCCACGATTTCGATGCTTCCAAAAGGTACAAACGCGCCTCTAGTGAATGCGGTGTTGCCTTCGAAACGAGCCGTGGAAAGTTATACTGTGGTGTATATCGGTAATTATGAACGTGTAACTTACAGAAGTCGCAATTACACGAGTAGCGAAGTGCGTTTCGCTGCATTTCTTCTGCGCTTTCCGCACACGGAGAGCCATCTTGCGGCAAACACAGAAGACCCCCTCCTCTCCATGTACGGCGCTGCCCCGACAGATGGCGCGCCACGCGCGCATTGGAGCTTTCGCGGCTCGGACTCTCCCCTGACAACGCTTCGCCTTGCTCCCTCTGTAGAATCAAGCGTCCTTCCTTTCTTTAGATCACTATCTCTCTATCTCTCTGCCCGTGCCGATCACGGCGTTTGGCTGGCGTGCATCATTTCCCCCTCCGGGATACCGAGTTCTTTGGTTCGCTCCGCTTGCTCAGGCGCACGTTTCGTTGCTGCGCCGAGCGCCGCGTTGCTCGACCATATGGCTCGACGCTCACCGCGTCTGATGCGGGGCGCCTCGTAAGTGATGGCTGCCCTGTAGCCCATTGTCTTACACCCATTGGCGGGTCGACGGGAACGCTATCGCGTTCCACTCTTGAAGGCGAAGCTTAAGCGTCCTCCAATTTTTTTGTTTGTTCGTCCTCCTCACGGCTGTTCTTGCTGTTTTTACAACTTCGGATGCGCACAAACCAATGGCAATGTACCACGAATTAGATTTTCTTCCAGTCGCACAGCTCAGGCAACACTAAAGGAAGATTTAGAACCACGCTGCAACACGGATGGTGAGCGCGAACACACCAACAGAGTTGCAAGCCGTTTCGCGGATTTGTATATTATATGACAAGGGGACAAGTAAAATATGACTGTCACAGGCGCGACGGCTAAAAGCGACCTGCGCCTTGTGGCGCTACCCACGCAGGAACCACCGCCGCTATAGGTAGTTCTGCGATCTCCAAACGACGGAAAGGCGACCCCACTTCCTGTCCTTCCGTTTTTTTTGCCTTATTTTCCCTAATGGCAACAAACTCCTCTCCTTCCTTGCCTCCCCAACTTTCCCATTTCCAATGTGTGCGTGTAGTTCTACTTTTCTCCCTCCTCTTCAAACCAGGGCTCAACTGCCGCCGCCCGAAGACGACTCAAAATAGAGTGCGCACTTCACCGGCTCGTCCTCAAGTGGCTGTTGCTAGGCCTTCCGCTAATGCCTTTTTTTATGGTCCAATTTTCTTCGAACATCTGGGCACATAGAGGACGCAGCCCACACATGAGCTTACGTTTTATGAATTGACAAATATAACAGCGCTAACACATAGAGAGAGAGAGAGAGAGAGGGGAAAGGGGAAAGGCAGGGAGGTTAACCAGAGAAAAAAAAATCCGGTTGGCTACCCTACGCTGGGGAGAGAGGGGAGGGGGAGGTAAAGTGGTAACAAAGGAGAGATAAGGAAAGGAAGGAGCATAGACACACAATCACAATCGGTCACTTTCACCGAACACTGTCATCGCACAGCACAGTGACACTTCCAGCACTATCAACATCTGTTCAGGCTACAGCCGCCTGTCCAGTTCTGTCGCTAACACATGCAATCACAAAGGAACTAGGACGAGACACAAGCGCTGTTCTTGTGCCTTTGTGCCTGTTCTTGTTCCTTTGTGGTTGCATGTGCTAGCGCTATTTGTCAATTCAAGTATGCACCATCTCACCCAGAAAGAAGCTTTAATGAATCTTCCGCTTTATGTTTAGTGAAAAGTTTGCAACATGAGAACGAGGTCTTAAGCGAGATTTATCCTTCCAGAGGAAATGTCCGACAGCCAGTAAGCCGGCGGGCCGATCGTGTAGCATTCGGCCTGCAGAAAGTTCAAGGAGAAAGTATAGGGCCTACAGCCGTCCGTTTTTGGGAATCTGCTGCCCGAAAGCTGAACCTGGAAAATACGCAGTCGCAATCGATTCTACCACAGTGAAAGATGCAGCGTTGTTCATTCACAACCTCTGCTCTTCTTTTCTTCTTTCTGCTTAAGTTTCAATACACAAATGCATAACACAATGTTAACTTTGCTACAAAGAAAACGTCCGTCTTCGTAAAATGAAAATAATTTGAAAAGGACCGAACAGACGCCGGTGCAGGCGGCTTTTAGACAGCCACAACGAATACCCCTATACCAGGGGAAAATTTTATCTCATTTGCATCGGAGCAGATTCGTACTACGCGTAATCATTTCGCTGCTAGACGAGAATATTTAACATTATCAGTTGAAACAATATTTGCAATGAAATGAGTTTCGTAAATACCAGCAACGAAAAACATTCTTACCTATTAAGAAGCTAAACGCGAACAGCATTCTCCCTTCATTTGAACATTTTCCAGATGCTGTTTTCCAGTATCATGATATTTCGGGAATTTTGGCATTTCAGACCAATCACATTCGAAGAACAAATTTATTCTGTCGTACTT
Organism: Dermacentor albipictus; assembly: GCF_038994185.2. Taxonomy (NCBI): domain Eukaryota; kingdom Metazoa; phylum Arthropoda; class Arachnida; order Ixodida; family Ixodidae; genus Dermacentor; species Dermacentor albipictus. The sequence goes on along the minus strand of NC_091824.1, from coordinate 128,154,160 downwards.
TGTAAGACTATTCTCTTCTTTTCACTTGTTGCCAAGCAATATCATTTTTTTAATCCGTTTCGTTTAAGCGCCTATGTATGGTGAGCACATCACTGACCTCAGCTGGGCACGCTGCATTAGCACAAACACGACCGCATTCACTGACGCACGAAAATACACAAAACAACAAACACAATAAATACGCGACGGTAGCAGTCGCCAGCAATAGGCAACATGTGTGGCCAAGCAGAGACCGAAGAGCGACGACAGCACAGCTAGCTTTAAAAATATCCCCGTCGTTTATTGCAATTCGGCGATCAATAAGGCTTTGTGGCAAGCACGAAGCAAGAAGAAAAAAAAATGAACACAAAGGCGTCTGATACGGCCAACTGGGCATGAGTTCTGTTTCCGCCTTATAGCACACCGTGAAACCATATGGCTCAGTCACGCGGTGGTGGTTCCTTGCGTATTCGATAGCGCGGTCGGCCGCTCGATCCTAGTTCATGCCTTCACCTCTCCTGCAGCCCCCTCCCCCCCGTCTTCTTATTCCATCTGGTCTTTCGTCCCTTTCACTGGCAGACACACATTGTTTCTTCATTGCTCAGTTTTGTGTGATTTTTCTCGCTCTCCAACCGCACCCCTGCGAAGAAGCTTGTTGGGCGTGGTTCCGGTGGTGCCGTGAGCGATGAACGCGGGACGTAAGAGAAAAAAGAAAAGGGGGGGGGCAGGGGGCAGGTAAAAGTGGCGCTTTTTCAGCCGTCTGAGTTTCTTTCCTTCATGGCGACTGCGCAAACACGAGTCTGTCACACTTTGGCGCAGCCGAACAGCGTCGACTTTTCGACTTGCAGCTTTGCCGACGTCTGCGCTTACGTTTGGGCAATGTTTTGCTCCTTGTTAGGTTTTCTGCTCTGGCTAGATCGCAGCTGAATCGAGGCGTAGGTGGGATAGATAGCCAAAGACAAAGCTGGCGTGTTTTATACGCCGTCTAGACAAAAGAAAGAAAACGATTGCAGGCTTGCTCCATGGACGTGGTAGAAGGCTGAAGTCGGCTACAGTTGAGTGGCGAGAGAGGTGGGAAGGAACGAGAGCGGGAGTCTGACAGGTTAGCACAATCGAAAATAAACGCTTGCCATTGGGAATAGAGAGAAGCCAGTCTAAGGCCAAACTACTGACAAAAGGCGTAAGCAGTTTGCTACTTCGACATTTCTGAAGAATCTAGCTGCAGTGACATACATCCCTTTTTGCGTAGGCTGAATGTAGATGGAACTCACAGTCACAAACAGTTGTAGAGAATACTTGCTCGAGATCACTTGTTTCCTCCTTTCTTTCTGTCTTTATTTCTTAATCTGTTTACAACTTTTCCTTCTGTGCCATTCTTTCGATCCCATCTATATTTGCCCGTAGCACAGCATAGGCGATGATGCTAGTCCTTTCTAAAAAATTATTTACTCATTTATCTACCGTTCAGTTTCCCCATTATTTGCCGTAAATGTGCATTTAAAGCAAGCGCGACTTCTTCCTGAGCTCGCGAGGTTCTTTATAACTCCGTTAGCTTCTATAGACACACACTGAATTCATGTAGCGACAGTAGGTCCCTTAAAACCACGTGCTGGTGTCCTTTGCTTGTTTGACCACCCATGCTGTTGCAAGGCTGTCATTTCATATTCCATCAAACAAGTAATAATATATATGCATATATATATATGATTACTTGTTTGATGGAATTGTTTGAGGAATTTGTTTCTTGCTACATTCGCAGTGCCAATTGAACAAGTAAAATTATGCAAGGCTTTTCGCTTCAGTATGGCTGAGAAATTCCGACTCATATTTAGAGTTTCTATTTATCTTTAACCCAAAAAAGTTATCTGCCAAGCTCCAGTGAAAGCTGGTCCCATGTACGCAGATCGCGCAGTCACCATTAGGCAAATGTTCTGGCACTCCTGCGAGAAGGCGCTACTTTGTCCTTTTGTGAGGCAGTGGGAGCCGAAAAATATGACCGCCAGAGAACGTTACTACATCACGGAAGCGGTAAGGAGAAATCACTCGCGTAAGAGTGGACGGTCGGGTAAAGTGTTTGGAATGGGGAAGGCGGAGGGAAACCGCACGCTCGCCTCGCCAAGGTCGCTCGCTTTCCACCGCATACTTGCCTTCAGGCCAGAGATGCCACGCTATAAGCGATATTGCCAAAAGCGGGTCTGCTCACTTGTCACCATGTGTACGGACGCGCGCCTGATGTCACCGGAGCAGTTTCACCACATACACACTCACCGTCGTGTGAGATACACATATGATGTCTCGTAGCTTACGAGGTGTTGACAGCAAGCACAGGCCTTGCGTGCTTGCAATCCACGTCATTGCTTCGCCCTTCGAGCAACACTAAATAACAAAAGACAGTGCAAATTTATCGGTCTGTAGTCGCATGCACAAAGGAATTCCAGAAAAGGGACGCCCATCACGACATTTCAAAACGCAAGCCGTGTAACCGCTAATGCGTATATCAAGAAAGAGAGGGACTTTATTGCGAGCTTTGCTTTCCCTACCGCCGGCACCAGAACCTGCCCTGTTCTAGGGAAAAAGACAAGTCCACTTGCCGAAACGTTGGTTCCCGATTTGACCTTGTTCTCTTTTCGCTCATCGACAGAAAAAAATTATTGACGCCGCATGCGCGCAGGCATTTACCCGCATTCATTCTATGCTGCGCCGCAAGACCTGCAACACCGATGGACTGTAACAGAAAGTGGATACTGGAAGCACGCCTTTATATGGTTTTTCGCAAATACCGTGCACCTCCTCACAAGTGTGCAAGACGAGCGAGCAATTGTCACTGTAGGCATGAAATCAACGAATTCGTTGTTAGCATCATTCGTATATTGGCTCAGTTGAATAAAGAGCTACGTAAATCAAAGATGTATTGGCCAAATTGCCCCTCAAGGATTTATGTTCCTCGTGTTTAGGGGCTTATCTATAAATAACAGACATTTGATTAGGGGCCCTGTGGACAGGCTATTGGGATTTGGTGCTGATTGACCCTTATTAAAGATCTCTGGCTCCACAGTTACACGCAGGAAATTGTAATAACTAGGCATTATAGAGAGATACAAAGCGATCAAAAGCTGTCCGCAGACTCCATATACTCTGAGGAAAAAGAGAGAGAGAGAGAAGACAAGAGTACAGCATTAATCACGTGCTCTATACGAGGCACATCATGTCTACAGCCGCGGGCACTCAAGTCTATGGTCTTCATTTATTGCATATACAGGGTGCTCCACATAAGTTTAGCCTGAGTTTTAAGATATGTCGATGCACTTAACTTTAGCCTGAGTTTTAAGATATGCCGATGCACTCTAAGGCGACGCGACCAAATGCATGTTGTTGAATATTGTATGTGGTAAGTCGCACTATTTCTTGTATTCTGCTTAAATGCCTAATTAGTCAAGATTAATTAGACAACTCCTGAAGCAATGAAGTTAGGCAAAAAATTCCAATCAGAAAGCTGTAGAGCGCTTTGCAAAATCATCCTTTAGACAGTATCGAGCTTTCTATCCGTTAGGTATTAATGTTTCCCGCTTATTGCAGACGCCCGCGAAATACAAAAAATACCACGTGGCATGCGCGATCGCGCGTCGTGATAGCAGCGCTCCCAAGCGTTTATCGCACAAACGAACACCGCATCTAGGATTTTGTAGAACTGTAGGAACATTGTAGGATTTGTGCTGCCGCTTACAAATTCTACAAATACGAATCTGATACTTACATTGCAGCATTAAAGGAAGCTAAAGTTAATACCATGTCGAATATCTTACCGTCACTTCTTACATGTACTGTTCGAAAATTTTGCCGTGTGATTAACTCCAGTCTTGATAACTCCATTGCTTTGAAATATACAGCTGTCAACTCTGCTCCACCGATCCAATGTGCTAACATACTAAATGACACCTTTTCGATAAATTTCTTCATGATTACAAATACTCATCTTCCAGACATGTTTCATTACAGTTACCCATTCATGCCTACCCTTAATGTTAACATGATTGGAATTACTAAACTTATAAACAACTTAGAGCACCATAGGTCTCCTGATTATGATTCTATTGAGGGCAAATTTTTGAAAAATATTTCTGTTTACAGTTCACTCATACGAACAAAAATATTTCAGCAAACACTTGACACATCAACCCTTTCAAATCAATAGAAAATTGGGAACGGGATCCCAATTTTCATATCGGTCAATAAAAGTTCACGTTTCAATTATCTGCTCATTTCCATTACTAGCACATACTGCAAACCCTTAGAACACATTAGATTCTGGAACCTCGTCCCCTTTCTTGAATATAATTACTTTTTCTCACCAGCTAAACATGGCTTTCGGAAATTATTTTCGCGCGAAACACATCTCATATCATTTACTCGTAAGCTACAAAGCATTGTTGTTCGTTCTTCTTTAGCTTACTGTATGTACTGCGATTTTTCCAAAGCATTCGACAAGGTCTCCCACGTACTTCTATTTGATAAACTTAGTCAGCTTAATATTGGTCATAGCTTTCCTTTGTTGATCAAAGATTTTCTTTCAAATCAATCCCAATTTGTTTTAGACAGCGAACATTCCTCTAACCAATGTCCTGTTAAATCTGGAGTCCCACAAGGCTCCGTACTATAGGCCTGCTTTTTCTCATATACATTAACGACCTTCCTTCTCTGGTTTCTTGTAATATTCATCTTTTTGCTTAAGACTGCGTAATTTTTCGTGCAATAGTTACTGATAACGATGCTAACATTCTTCAGTCAGACTTAAATTCTATATGCAACTGGTGCAATACTTGGCTAATGGAATGAAATATTAACAAGTGTAAGGTGATGCGTGTCTTTCGCACATCTAGTAGTTCTTTCAGATATTACCTAAACCACTCTCGTTTAGCTGCGGTTTCCTCCTACAAATATTTAGGTGCTCACATCACATCTAATCTAAGTCGGTCTTTGCATGTTGAGAGGATAATCAGCAACGCTAGTCGCATGTTAGCTTACTTTTCAGCAGCTCCTTCATCTCTAAAGCTTTTCTTATTAAAACACTTATTCGATCTAAATTAGAATGCCCCACTCCAGCCTGGAATCCAAGCAATAACAATTCGGTTAGTTCACTATAAATGCTACATAATTATTCTACTGAATTCATCACTTCTTGTTATAACCGCACTGTCGGTATAACTTCCATGAAAACGCTTATCTCTCTCCCGTGATTAGCATCCCGCCGAAAACATTTTCGCTTGAACTTTTTTCATAGGCTTTACTATCACCCAGCCCTCGGTAACGAATTCAGTTTTTGCCCACATTATATATCGTACCGAGTTGACCATCGCTTTAAGGAAGGTATCAAGCCACGCTATACTAAAACCTTTCTTTAGTCGTTTTTAGCTCGCACTTCACAAGATTGAAATCATCTGCCTTCCGACATTGTTTCCACTTATGATGACACCTGATATAAATTTGCTTTAGCTGACTTTGTATAATTACGACTTACCGTGCCTTACTACGCTTTGCTATATTATTGTACTGTACGCTTTATTGTATGCCCACTCCTATCTGAAATGTAGCGTATAACACGCCGTAAAGTCCCAACCGAACTCCCTTCCTGGATTGATTCTCGGCCCTTTCGCTCCTTTGGGTCTTTTTTACGGCTGTTATTGACTGCCCCGGCGCACCGACGATAATGGTTTGAATTAGCTTAAACACCGAGGGACCAGATTTGATGGCTACTTCAAACACGAACGAAATACTGTTTACTGCAGAAAAGTGCACAGAAACAAACCTGAACAAAAAACAACGCTGCGCTTTCTTTATTCCCTAATTCCGTTTATTTTTTTTTCGAATAAGTAACGCCCTGTTTATATGTTTATTTTACATTGCGAGAACGTTCAGCATATGCTTTTATTTGCTCTGTATTTGCCATATTAAATTCATTATGAATCTTTATAGATAAAGGCATTGCGCAGTGTGATTCAAAATTAGCAGAAACTGTTGCATAGCTAAGCATTTTTGATAAATCCTAAACAGATCAAGTTCGCTAACGAAGCACAGCTTTCTGATAATTAGCGTCGGCATGAGCTAAGAATCAGCTTCGGTGCGCTTGTTCGTACCTCTCCTAAACATCTTCAAACGGGCCCTAGCTGAGCGTTTCCAGGGGTACTGCAGACCTTGAAAAGAAACGGAAAGTTATTCGAGAATATACCAATGGATTTAGGAGAAGCAAGTATATTTGAGACGAAATTGCAGCCAACTTACTGCGTCATATTGCGGTATATTTCAACGTTATACAATAATACCACATTAACAGATAATAAATGCCTCAATGCGACCCCCCAAAATGGCTGCATGCTCACATGAGGTCGTTTTTATTGAATTTAGTAATTGCTTCCTTACAGAAGTAGTGCCCGGCGGCTCTTATGTATTTGTGGCTGCTTGTTAGTCCTGTACCTTATGTTACAACTCAGAGTAGCCCACAACTGGCTATCGGAGAAACTACGGGCCTATATAAGTAAAGGGTGACACAGTAGCGCATGTACATAGCTTTTGTTTCAGGCAGGTGGTGTGCATTCCAGCAAAGTGTATGCATAACTGTTACCAATTTATTGTGTCCGCACACAGCGTGCATAATTGCTTACTTCGCGACCTTGAGCTGCTGGCAAGCGCACCTCATTGGCTCCCTGTTTTGTGACGCACAATGATCTGCATCATCTAGATAAACCTAGCCTTCTTGATATTCTCGGACTACGTCAAAGCAGTAGTCACTTTCAAGCCAATATTATTACATTCCAGAGCGTCTATAGCAGATCCGAAATAAAGAATGAGAATATAGCGCATATAACTCCACAATTACAGCTCGCAGTTAAGCAGTATTCACAACAGACCACATGGGTGCGCAATACCTCTCGAAATGCCTAATGCATCTCCAGGTTTCCTACACAGTGAAAGCACGGAAACCAACGTTTTCATCTAATAAACGTTTGCAGGCGTATTTTTCCTCGCGATGGTAGATTTTAACTGAGGATAAGGTGGACAGGTTGGTGTTCATTCTTTTCGTCTTTTTCATATTTTTTTCTCGTAGGTTAGCTTGTGAACATTGTAAATTTCATTTCTGGTTGCTTCCGAAAAAATAAAAATAAATCCTTAGCAATAGCGCTATTAACAAAAATTACTTAGTTCTAAGTAGCCGTTTCAGCAAGCAATGTCCAGTATAGCAGCACACATTTATGTGCTCATACAGCTCACTACCATTGCTTTGAAACAGCGTCAACGCAGTCCGCCACTTGTTATTCATGTTATCCAACCAGTAGCAGCACTTAAGAATAAACCCCTTGCAAGCGATCTTTCGCGCGACGGCGACATGCGACGCGATGGAGATAGCCGTCGCATTCGCTCGTCGCCTACAAGTCGTACCCCACGAGAGCGACGACCTTGAGCGAAGTCTTCTTTAATTTAAGTAGATGTCTTGTGATGTGAATAAGTATGTGTGATTGTAAGAAGCAGCATTAAATATTTCTGAAGGTTCTTGCCCTTGTACGCATCAAAATTAAGTTGTTTTCTCGTTCCATGCGACAACCGGCAGTACTTTACTGACGTACATCCAGTTACTCCTTCGCGCTATTGGCTAGTTGCTCACAGCCCTTCCGGGCGACGAGCGACAAATTCTATATTTCCAGAACCGAGCGATTGAGCGACAAAACCGAGTGATCTGTAAGAGGGACGGCCCATTTCTTCGGTCGATCTTAGCCCTCGCTCGTCGGCGTCACGCTCAAAATCGCTCTGATTGGGTTTGGGCTCTACTGTATTTTCTTCACCTCTTTCCTTGTTTAATTCTTCGAAGACAGCAAGAAAACTGAGAGCAGAACTTATTGGGAATTCAATTTTGCCGCCGAATGCTCCGAACGGTGACCTTTGTAGACGGCAGTGCAAACGTGACTGCGTGTCAAGGAGATGCATAAAGAGACCCGCAAAGATGAGAGGAGCGCTTTAACAATGCGCATTCAGATGAGCGCGTCCTTCGGGACGTCTTTGCACCACGGCTTCCCTTGATGCGGTATGCGGAAACCTCCGCATAACAAGGCCAGGTTTCACCTGTTTATATCGAGCCATTCGACGAAGCTCTCCGAAGAAACAGACGCTGCAAAACAGAGCCAAGAGCGTGAGAAGGTGGATGTGTATATATGTGCACGTGCAACTGACGGGCCGCACGCCTGCCCGGGGATGTGGGAGCCCGATCCTTTGTGCAGCACCACAATTGAGACCTTGTTTGCCCGAGGGAGCGAAAGAAGCCGTCGTCGCTGTTTGCCTGGAACACACGGCGGGCTTCTCAGAGGAGTTCCATTAGGCGCTCTTTAGACGACCGCGAAATATGCTTCCACAGAGGGAAGCGAGCCTTCGCCAAACCACTTCACGTGTATTGCCGGTTTGCGATGCCTGCACGAGTTTGAGCTGAGCCTAGCAGGTGCACTTTCAGGTTAGAAGAGATTCCCGTCTATGAAAGCCGATACTTAACAACGTCAAGTATTGGGCTAGTTGTTTTCGCGTGATCAAAAATGTAGCAAGATGGCTTAACCGACAAGAACGTCTTTGAAATGTTTTTAAATATCGCGCGAGTGTCGATCACATGGCTTGTCAGCACCCATGTAGCGGCGAGTGACAGCGGGATTGGCGAAAGTACAGGCAAGGGTACAAGGCGATGTCCAGTTTGAACGCATTCTACTGCGCTGTTCGCTTCAGGACTGCCCCTAACCACTACGAGGCCGCTGACACGCAGTGTGGTCTACGCTCGCGCGATATTATTCGAGCTTCGCAAGAAATCCAGGATTCGACGGAAACCCGTCTGGTCGAACAAGGCTCCCGTAGTGGGGCCCAAACGTCCTTTCTTCATTTTTATTTTTTGAATGGTTGGTCGGCGCTCTATATTTCCCGCCAATCATTACAAGACTGTAAATAAACCAAAGAGCACGATGAGCACAATCGCCGACTATCAACAGAGAATCTTTATTACAACTGACAAATACATACGTGTTGCAAAGGAAAAAGAAATAAGAGACAGCGTCAACCAAATACCTACGAAACCACTACGTTTCGAAAACCACTGTCAGCAGCAACCATCACGATCACCGCGCTTGCTAAATGTCAGATGGCCGCGGGATGGCACAGCATGTGCAAGAAAATAATCTAACGCTTGACAAAAAAAAAAGGTGTCACTTTTTCTCTTTCCTTATTTTTGTTTGTTTGTTTTTTTTAGACAGGGAGGTCGGAGTGCATTACGCAATCTGCAAAACCAATCACGTCTGTTTATTTATTTCTTGTCTTTCTCTTTTTTTGCAGGATAAGTATACTTAGCCTGCACTGCAGTTTTGCTCATTGTTTTCACTGTACAACATATGTATATTTCTCGTTGGTGATAAAGATTCGAAGTTGCAAGTCAGTGCTTGGCTTTGTCTGTTCATCAGCTTACATTCTTGCACCAAGTCTTGCTGCTTTATTTTGGACTGCTTTAACTTTTCTCCGTATTTTTATAAATAAATACCACTCACTGTGATGTATGTTTTCGTGCGTGTGCCTGTGTACCGTATATCAGCTTGACAGTTTTATTGCGTAGACTTTCGCTCCTCCTGCTAGGGCCAACATTAGGCCTCCATTATTTTTACAAATAAAGAAAGGAAGAAAGTTCACCACGGCATCCAGCGCTGAAGTATACCGTATGCTGCTTTAGATCATTACAGTTTTGGACCGGTTGAAGATCAACAGAACCATCAAAACCGGTATATCTATGTGCAGGGGCTTCCCCGGTGACATGTTCGCGTGCTACTCACGGATAGATGAGAGCTTTCACTTTTACCCTTCGAATCCCAAAGCTGTGCATTAATTTTCACCACATAAGGCTCGTTAAAAGACCAATTTTTTAGAGTAAAAGTACTTTTACAAGATGGTCAAAATGTAGTCATTTAAAAAATGTACCCGTGTCCCACAGGCACATTCAAGGGGCTATCCAGCCGACAGCCTCAATATCCTCAGGCTCATTATGACACGATGGCGTTGTGTTGCCGCTAGACATGAAGTTCAAAAATCATTCATATATTTAAATAATCTGACATTTTCCCAGTTATCACCCTTAAAGATTAAATGTGGCGCGTCCTCTCAAATCATGGTTCTGGCACGCATACAAAACATAAAAAAAGAACTGGTAAGCCAAATCTCCACGATGAATCGACGATGGAACGTTTGTTGTTGATGTAAGAACAATAACTAATTTAACAAATAATTTATTTTCATGATAATCTTTTTTTTTTCAGCGTGGTGCTTACAGCGGCCTTACACGCTGCTTTCAAGACAAGTCGCGCTCGCCGCTCTTGAAGGACTTTTGAATTGCAACACCGTCGACTGGACAAACTATTCACTTGACAAGCGTAGCCCCTGCTTCCTTTACCAGCGTGCAGCCATCGGCTTTGCGTGAGTTGGCTATTACTTTAAGATCCTTCTCAGTTTCAGCGTGAAACTGGTATTATGCCCGAGGTAGCTTATGAGGAAGCTTCAGCTCTGGAGCCCCTGTAAAGCACGTGGGGACAAACAAATCCAATGCTTGACACAATATGTGCTGATTTTGACGAGGTTTCTTGCATTTAAAGGAAAGAATAAAGGTAAGTGGCTCTATGGAGCATATTTTTCATTTAGACAGACGATTTATTTCAATAATTTTTCAAAATGCCAAAATTTCTTAAACTAATGTGAAGTTAAGAAAATTTAATAATAGGAAACGGCATAACAATTATGTAAACTGCACCTATAAATCTTATAAGGCGGACAAAATTAATGTATTATACTGCGCTACCAAATATACTACTTTGTTGCGAGTAGGACTTCTTCACGACCTTTGTAAGCATAGTTACCACATTGCGTTTTCAATGCTCTAACAATGCCCCGCTTTCAATGCTCTAACAATGCTCTAAACTTCGGGCTTAATTTTCCTTTGGAAAGTCACTTAGATTAGACAGTTTATGTAAAACAGTAACAAGTTCTCAGCAAAAATTATGTTTCCAAAACTTCCTACAATTTTTATTTCTCAAATGCACCAACTTCATTTAACTCGGTTCACCCGTCGTTTCACAAGAGCATCCCTGCATTTTGCATGCATTACAATAGGCAAGCCAGAGTTGGCCCCGAGCTGAAGCTTCCGCAAAAGGCTATATCGAAGAGTGCATACGCATCGTTACCGTTTTTTATGTTCACATACCTGCTGGCAAAAATATTTTTTCCACGTGAAATAGCATAGCAGCAAGCTAAATGAGCCTCTCCTTGGCCGACTTCTCCATCTTCGACGTAGGACTAAAACTCTGCCACTTTCCAGCATCATCATCATCGTCATCATCATCATCAGCAGCCTGGTCACGCCCATTGCAGGGCAAAGGCCTCTTCCATACTTCTCCACAAATACAAATACAAATAGTTGGGCTACTCTCAGCGTACGTGTATCTATTTTGCATTGCACTTCGCTCGCCAAGCTTTCATTTTAATGAAAACATATCTTCTAAAGTTAGGTGACTTACCTCGTTGTCGCAGACCCACCATGTCAAACAAGTTGGAGCATGTGAAACAATGCGTAGTAGTGCTGAGTCTAACAAACTGATGCGCCAGACTCAAGCGAGTGTTACAACAACGCATTAGCCCCACTTGGATACGTTATAAAATTTTCGGTTATGGGGCAAGCGCTAACGAAGGTAAGTGATCACACAAAATTTTTAGATAAATAGCTGTAGCCTTAAAGCTTCCTCGTATTTACAAGTCACAATACACGCTCCAAGTTTAAAAATCGCGCTACGCTCAAATCTAACTTAATCGTAAAAACAGAGTTTGAAGCATTAAGGTAAATAAGTAACTTCATCCTGGCGGTAAAAATTAAGGGCTAGAAACATTACTGCTCATAACTCCAACCTTGCATCTTTGCGCCTGCAGAAACTAAATATCACTTCAGCATTGGTTTTGAACAATGCGCTTACACAGCATCGTTACTATAGCGGAAAGAAATATATTTGTCACTAGTGGTTGAAAACACTGGGAAACTAACCAATGAACTTCTTTTTGCAAATCTAACGCCACTAGACAGGCACTGATCAAAACAAACATTTGAATGCATCCCGTTGTCTCCAGCAGGCGGGACCATAGTAAAGAAGTCTATTTTGCTATTTAAGAAACGCATTTGTATATTCCTTTTTCGCTCGCATGATTGATGAATGAAATGCTTTACCTCGGGAAATTGTTGATGCCCCCAATATTTAACCAGTGTTGGAAATACGTTTTGAAGCATAATATTTTCCTTAACTTTTTTGAGAATGTGTATTGGATGCTCTAACAACGCTTGCATATTGATGCTGTTTTTTTATCTTCTGCAACAACGGTAATCGTTTATAGTATTGGCTGTTTCGTATGTATTGCAATGTTTCTTTGTTGCTTTCTTTCAGTTTTGCAAATAATAAAACCTACCTACGGTAATGCCTTCTTGACGCTGTAGGTAATCAATAATAAATGAAAAAATTGATTTGCACATCATACCAAGTACGAGCTAAGGCAGACACATACACGACAGACAGCAAACAGGCCCGTAAGTAGTTTTTTTTTTCTTGCAGACTACAGTTTATCTTGCAGTGACCAGCAACACCAACGAAATACGAGATGTGGGAGAGCCTCTCTCTTTTTCCAAAATTCCCAGATGATCAAATATATCGGTGGCATTAACATAAACACGTGCGCAGTCGTTGAGCGTTCGTGACAAGGTCCGTGTTTACATACGTTTATATGACGAATATGACTGCTGGCGCGTAATCTTTTAGTGTATCTTCTACAGGATAATTTTCAATACGTCATACTCGTTTCAACGCCCATGAAGCGTCAAAATCTCGGTATCTGAGAAAACAATATACGTCTCACAAGTACTGAGCTCGGTTCTCAGAGTCACTGACCTAAAACAAGGCTTTATAGATTCACCGATAAAGGAGGCCCTTTGCTGCCATTTCATTCGTAGACTTCGCGAATATATTCCAACGCAAATCTGCTAGGAATTGAAGCGTCAATATAGCTAACTTAAGCCCTCCGATCCTTCCCTTTTCCTTTGTATATTTTTCCCCACAAGTGCGTTTCCCATTTGGGAGGCATCTTCAGTGGACTCTGGAAATTCTTCTCCTTGATTTCTATCTCTATTCTTTTTTGTTTCGTTTTTCCGTGTTTCGTTTTCCCTTCTTGCCCGGTGAGCAAACGAAAGCTTGACAGGAAGAAGAGCATCCGTCATGAAATGAAAGTTATGCAAACGAACGAATGTTCTGCAGCGACGTTTCTGCCTGTAAGCTTTGCTGACATTTAATCTAGGGTGCATTTTACTCTGCTGATGGGCAGATTTAATATTTTCGTGCCTGCCTTTTCCTTACTTTATGTTTACCGTGTTTCCCTCTTTCCCTTTAGGCATTGCCTTTTTTGTTATTCACTTCGCTCTGCATAAACTGAGCGGAGAAATCTGATAACAAATACGTCCTGACCATGCAAACGATCTCAACACAGAGTCTTCCCCGCATGAGACACGCTACTGCTAACTTCACTCTCTCTCTCTCTCTCTCTCTCTCTCTCTATATATATATATATATATATATATATATATATATATATATATATATATATATATATATATATATATACCTCCTACACGCACCTCCTACACACACCTCCTACACGCACACACTCTTTATATATACATATATATATATAAGTGTGTGTGCGTGTAGGAGGTGAGGTGGGGAGGGGTGACATGATAGTAAGACACAAGTTTTTGGTCATTTTCGCGAATCTGGGATCTCCCTTTCTCTTTTTGTTTCACCCAGTAAAGCTCCATGCGCTTCGCCACAACGAAATACACCCCACGCTTTCACAATGTTTGTCTGCAGATTTGATTCGGTTATATAATCCGGCAGCCGTTAGGCCCTTGAGGCCACTTAGGCTGAGCCGTTCTGGTCAAGCCTGTCTGCGCATTAGCTTCTTATTCTCCCCTTCTGTTTGTTCTCCCCACTGTTTTTTTTATCCTGTAAGTCAGCGTTTCTATGGAGCCTCCTTGTTCAAAGGTGAGGGCAAAGTGTGCAAACTTCAAGTTCTGGTTCTCTTTCTGTGTAGCAGGCGCTATTTTCTATTTGTACTCGATGTAGCAGCCCACTTGAAGCAGGCGAATGCGAGCAGTATAGAAAGCGGTTTCAAGAAACCACCAAAACAACAAAGCGAGCCCAGTCGTTCCAGATGCTTTCGCTTAGATATAGGCGGTGGAAAGTCACGCAAGGCTGCCTCTTCTTTCAACCGCGGGAGCAGTGAACAAACTTTGAGTTCCATTTTCCCGGGGATATTCGAAACTTGCTCTCACTCCATTGTTCCAGTGGTTGTTGTTTCTGCTATCTGTCCACCCATTTTCCAACTTTTGAATCTAAAACAGATTGAGAAGGCCCTGTACAGCTGAACATAAGCGGCAAAGTAAAGCTTTCGCAAGAAGCGCTGCGCCGGTTTCAAAATACTCTGCAGGACCTCTTCGCGCCATTGAACTTAAGCTGTGAACCACTGTTCGAACCTTGCGTGATAACTGGGTTGTAATATGCTGGCGGCCATAGCAACGAAAGCCCAGAAACTTTCGTTGCGCAAGTACGCAGCTGCTAAACATTTCTGGTATTCATTTCGCGCTCTCGGTGTAAACGAAGCAATGATGCCTTTTATTGTACCTTACTCAGTTGTATTTGTGCCGACGTATAAGAGTCTTCAAGGGATTTGAAATGGCTGAAACATAAGAAAGAGTGGCAATGGCCGAAGCTGCTACGAAACCAAGAAATTCGAAGGAAAAGGAATAAAACGTAAAGAATCGGATGAGTGGCATCTTTTTTATTCTCTCGTCACCAGGAAAGCAAACCAAGTACTTCATCTTGTCTTGATTACCGAGCCGAGGTGTTTCAACACATCGGTTATTATGAGAAAGGCCGCAGAGAAGACAGAAACCATGAGGGAGACGCCGTCGAAGTGCTGGTTGTTCGAGTTGGTATTTTATCTTCGTTCCAAGTTTTCTTTTTTGCCCTGAACTCATTGTGAAAGTAAATGAGCTCCTCAAGGAACAGTCTCATCATATGTAAGTACACATGTTTTCGTGGGAAATGCTGCAGTTAAGTTTTCCTCCTCATTTTCTCTCATAAGCACCGCTCCTAAAGAGGACATCTTACGAAATGTGGGATCAAACTATTTCACGCCTGTTTTCCTTCTTATAATACTAGACAGTTAGTTTGCACGTTCTTCTTTTTCGCTTTCTGATGAACGACAATAAACTTAAACACTGTTTCGTTTTTGTTTTGCGTTCTGCTATGTCGTAGGGCTCACAGTACATCTATCTGTAATGTTATCCGTGTTAGCCAGGCAATTAGACTGCTCCGTTCTTATCGTAAATCGCGACATGATAGGACGTTAAAGAAATTTGTGCAACCTTGTTGCGCGTACACACCCCATCCCGACATCATCCACTAGTGAGTTGGCAACACCATTTGGTGCCTCTTACATATGATATTTGCTGAAATGGCGCCCTCTTGGGTGATAGCTCTAAACGAAGTATCTCTAATTTCATTTAGAAGTATAGGAGAGAGAGAGAGAGAAAATTATAAATGAAAGGTAGGGAGGTTAACCAGGACTGAGACTGGTTGGCTAGCCTACACTGGGGAAAGGGAAAGGGGGACGGAAAGATTAAAGGAAGAGAAAGTCCACAGGGGATATCATTCGGTCACTCAGTCCGGATCACAGACGCTGACTCAATCCGGTCACTTTCAAATATTGCAGCAGCGCTTTTGTGACCTTTTGTAGCTGCGATATGCGAGGCCATGATCCCAAGATCATCTTCAGATTGAGAAGGCCCTGTAGAGCTGAAAATAAGCGGCAAAGTAAAGCTTTCGCAAAAAGCGCTGCGCCGGTTTCAAAATGCTCCACAGGACCTTTTTGTTTTCAATAAGAGAAAGAAGGTGTTAGCAGAAAGAGCATATGCGAGCCTAGCCTGCTACTCATCATTGGGGTAAATGCAAGAACGGAGAGTTAGGGCTGAAACATGGTCAATCCGCCCCTCCATTCCATCCTAGTCCGCCCTCGTGCGGACCAGGGTGGGCGCCCAAAAGGCGGATCGTATCGCAAAATTTGGTGAACGCTCAATCCGCATGAGTGGATCGCACGTGCACTCCTATTAGATAACGTGATCTGTTTATAGCTGGCAACAGTTCGGCAGAGCAAAGGTTTTCAAGGTGGGCAACTATCTTTGGCAGCAGACATCACCTCCTTTACGTAAAGGAGGCACTGCAGCAGACTACACTGGCATATTTTCGCAGACGCGATTTCAAGATCCCGGGTCACTGTGAAAATGCGACTCTAGGCTGTCACATTCTGTTCTGCAGCGACATGTGTTGCATTGGCACCGTCATCCTTGTTCGAAACACAGCTCAGTCATTTTATCTGTACCACCTCTCAAAAATGTATTGCAATCGCAACATGTCGCAGCATGGGACGTATTCTCGGACGATCATTATCAGTGCGCGCTGCCTTGGCTGGTTGAGCAAGACCTCTCGAATCATCCAACGTGCCATGCCACGTTCTAAATCAAGCGAAAGTGATAGCATCGCCGCAAGTGATTCGTCCGAAATACCCATGTTCGGCTCAACGGCGTAGTTTCTGTTGTGTTAGTGACAGCTTGCAAGAATACGCAAGACACCACCTATGTCACCGCCTACAGCTGCATGTGAGGCTCCGAGTACAGCTTGATGATCTGCTTGCATTCGCTTGCTGATGCGTTTTTCTTGTCTTTTTTTTTCACTCTGACAATTTTAATAGTGCGCTTAAAGCACTTGGATTTATTAAATGCCTTTTCCTTTTTTTTCACATATAAGACCACCAAAAAAGAAGTGATGCATAAAACGTGCCACTTAAAAAATTAATGCATCCTGCTTATAAACGTTCCAAACTAAATAAAGCCTTAACTGAAGGAGAAAAATAAGAGGTGCGCTCAGCCATGAATGAAGTTCTTACCAAGTAAAAATGTGTATAAGTGGTTAACCCGATGCATTAAGGAATTCACGGTTAAGCAGTGAGTATACAATTCATTAGGACTGGCATAAAAGAAATATGTATGTGTAGTGGTGACCTCATGCAGATATATACTCATTATATGTTTTAAAGGAGAATATTTAATTGAAAGGAAATAATTTATATTGCTGATTAGAGAATTTCAAGTGAAATCAAATAATTATAGTTTTTCTTGCTGCCCTGAGGGGCCAATCCATTGTCCCCTTACTACTCAGATATACCTAATTTAGCCTTTACACAATGTACAAAACATTACAAAAGTGCACAAAATTGAGCAGTTCCATGACAGGCATGCTCCCTTTCTCAGCCATGGCAGCAAACAAGGATGATCCACTTGAGATTGTTTGATACTGCCCGCATCATACATGTGTGTTCTATTTCGATTACTCCATATATGTAAAAAATGAGCTCACACAGGGTGCACATGATATGTGAAGTATTGTAAGCTCTGCTCAGGTTATTTGAGTTACTTGGCGTGGGTTGCGTCTTGTTTATGTGTTTATGTAGTAACAACCAAGCTAGCTGATGCACAGCCATATTTTAGTAAAATGAAAAAATGCATAACATAACATAAACCGCTGGCCAGCAACTATTTTATTTGAAGCAAACCAAGATTATCAAGTGAATGGATAGACGGATGGATAGATGGATGCTATGAGCGTCCCCTTTGGAACGGTCGGGTGAGTTGCACCACCAAGCTCTTGCTATTTACTGCCTAATGCCCTACCTAGTTTGACAAAGAAAACAAGAAACACTATGAATTCCCATAACGAATTTTCTGACCCCCTACTGTGAACTTTCTTTTTGTACGTCTTCGTTTTTTGTCGTTTCGCTACTTTTCTTCCACCAATGTTCCAATCGCGTCTTACTAATCTCTATTGCGGACATGTTTACTTTCCCACTGCTCTCGCTGAACGCAAATGCTTCGAGGAGGCCAGTGGTGCCTAAATCGACCGCTGGGCAGATATCTTCATGTTCTAATAAAATTTGCTCTATTGTTCCTCTAGCTTTACCTCAATAAGCAGATGCTTCTTCTTCCTTCTTATATTTTGCTTTACAGGTGCGTGTTCTAAGGCATCCTGATCTCGCGTCGAAAAGTGATGAGCTTCCCTTTAATTATCATAAATTGTTTCTTTCCTGATTTCGTTTCTTCCTCGTAAGTAGTTACTCATGGCAGGTTTCTTTTCCACTGCCGCCGCCCATGACATTATTTCAGCTTCTCTGACTTTCCGCTTAACGTTCGTGGTTGCTGTGTTGCTCACGTTACCGGCCGCATATTTGCTGGTAAGCTTCCTAGTTCTTTTCCCCCATTGTGAATACCTCAACACTCTCTCATTCCATTTAATTTCTTCCACATTCCTCAGTCGTTCTTCATAATCAATTTTGCTGTGAGCTTCCCTCACATCAAAACTTGTCTCTCACTTCCTCACTTCCCTCATTTCAAACTCTTCACACCACTCTCGTGGTGTGAAAAGGTTGATGTAGTAGGTGATTTTGTTTGTCTTTCTGAATAAATAGCTGCTTTAACATGCACATGAGAATGAAATGAGGGCTCATAGGGTGAAAAACAAGGCCGCACAAGAAGTGAGAAAACATTCATTGCCATTTTTTTTTATTTTCATAACAAACCAACAAATAGTTCCTTACGTTCAGCTTTGCGAATAATGGAGAAGTTGTTCAGCGTAAAACTGCAAGATTCGTGTGATCCATTATCTATTCCCTATTCAATGATACCCCCATGAGAACTGTGAAAGAGAGCAGATGAATTCACGGTCAATGAGGCCACAGTGGCTCAGCCTCTGTGCGAAACGTACAATCGTTTCAGAAGAAAACATGCATACTGGTGCATTGGGTAGGCATTCACATGTACTCTTCAAATCCGCACATCACAACTAATCTTTCATTCCTTGCCGCATTGCTCCCCATTGTACAGACTGTTTCAGCACTGTGTGCAGCGATATAAATTGAACAATCAGAGCTGTGGTAATTCAGTTCACTGGTAGCAACTTTGCGTGTGGCTTAGATAATATAATGCTCCTAAGTATGGGTCAGCTTAATAGTAACAGCTGCTTTTTTTACTAGTTCACTGTTATGCGTGGACTACACGGTGCCACTGGGCACTACTGTATTCCTGCAGGTAAGCTAACACAATTTGGCTCTGCACAAACATCACTTTACATTGCGCTCAAATTAGGTTGGTGCAGATTTTCTGTCAGAATGTGCTTATATGCTTAGCTGCCTAGCATTCAAAAAGCGCTTGAAATGTAAGGGTGGATGCTCAGCTTTGCAGGTATGACATTTTACATTTATAGTGCAAGACCACATCGATGGACAAGAAGGATACCACACAAATTCTCGCATTGTAACCTAGCAGTCACATTAATAGTAGTTTTCTGTGGTTTTATGCTATAAACATGAGAAGCAATCTGTAAATTCAGAACTGTAATAAGTAAGTTGAGACACCACGAAAAGCAACATAACGCTCACGTGTACACACTTTTGGTCACATCAGCTCTTTGTGGTGCCGGTTAAATATATATGTGCACTATTGGTAGCTGAAGATAGCATGTATATTACTTTGTACTTAGTACGCTGACAGCTATGTTTGGGGCAAATTGAGTAGTGCGTTCATAATGTACTATGTAAAACATCTATAGTGTACTTATCCTGTGATATTCTACCCTCTGACAGAGAAAGTAGAAGCACAGACTGGTTTCCTTTACGTCAATATTCAAAAGGTAAGCAGGTTTCTGGCACCACACGCCTTCATCTTTCACACATGGCACTTATTTCATGTTCTGATTGTGCATTCATTGCCAGTGGTATATCTTCTAGTGTGAAAATACTTTGTTCGACAGTTTTATCTGCATATTTTTCAACTTACCCATACGTTCTCTATGCTCTACTTCTGCAGATACCTCCTTTAGTAGGGGTATCTGTGACGTGCCCTCATTAACGCAGTAAATTTTCTGAAATCTGTAATTCATAAGATAGAAAGTTTATGTTTAAATTAAATGTAAGTTTTTTAAGACTACTCTTACTTTGTTATTGATCTACCGGCTTCCTGCAATAAGTGTCAGTTTTTTCATACTAGAATTAGAAACTGCTTTGAAGTGTTTCAGTTATGAGGAGGTTCTTTGCCTCACCAGTGATTCAAATATTGACGTATTATGTCCAGGCAAAACTCAAGTGTCCGATTATTTATCTGCCATTTGTGCTTTTGGTCTCGAAAGCATGGTCACCGCCTTTACACGTGAAGTTGTAAATGACCTAAAAACACATTCTTGCCTAGACCATATCGCCGCATGGGCGCATAATCACTATATGCATTCATGTGTGATCACTCAGTGCTTAGAAGACCACTACTTAACTGTCTGTAAATTAGTAGTAGTAGTAGTAATAGTAGTAAATTTTGAATGGATATTCAAAATGTCTGTCTTTATATATGCGACTGTCTAGTGAACTCATGCGCAAAACTTTGCGAATAATGTACTGTTATGCTGTATAGTTTTTATTCATCTGGTGTTCTACTGAATGCCATATTTTGCGACATTATTCTGCCTTCTTGCGCTTATTTGTTTCCTTTGTTAAGTGACAAGGAGTAGCCGGTACCGCCATAAAAGTGCCAACCTCACCTAATATTTATCTTAATGAAAAAATAGTAAGGTGAGTATTTGAGGAGACGCAAGAAGGTAGGTCGTTTATCTATATTAAACAAAGAAGAGGACCAAACACTGAACCTTGCGGAAGATCAGATTTTACAGCGCTTAGTCCTGAATTAGTGTTGTTAGCTGAAACAAACTGAGAACGATTATATAAAGAAAACATTCACTCCAGGTTAGAACCCATTTTGTTATAGCGCAAGCTTGACAAGGACAATAGAAGGCACATCTGACACCACAGCGCTGTGTGTGTCAGATGTGCCTTCTATTGTCCTTGTCAAGCTTGCGCTATAACAAAATAGGATATGCCGTACGAACAAGCCCCTATTGCTATCCAGGTTAGAAGTTTAGGATCAATGTTAAACAGACTAAGCTTATGTAAACGTAGTTTATGGCGAACTTTATCGAAGGCTTTCGAGCAGTCTAGGAAGCTGCAGTCGGCTAAAGGAGAGTCATCCGGAATAACATTTAACTTATGTACAAAAGTCGTTAGTTGTGTTTCACAGGAGTAGGTTTTACGAAAGCCGTGCAGCGACGATGAAAAAGAAATGAGTTAGATTCAAGGAAGGTGATAATATGCGAGAACAGGATATGTTTAAAAATTTTACATGGTGTGCTAGTAAGGGGGATGTGCCGGTAGTTAAAGGGGGAATGCCTGTTACCTAATTTATAGAGTGGAATTACCTTTCCGATTTTCCAGTTCGATGGAAGAGAGCCAGTATCAAGAGTCTGTTTAAAGATCAGGGTTATTAAGACAGATGAATACGCCGTTGAACTTTTTATTTAATTTTGGTTCGAATTGATAGGATCCCCGCGCGGGAAATAATTTTAGTGACCTAATAGGTTTTGTAACACCGTCGAAGTTGATTTTTACGGGAAACATGGCTATGTAATTGTAACAATGCAAGGCTGGGGCTGATAGATTTGTGTTCCAGGAAAAATTATTTGAGAAGACTTCGTTAAGACCCTGACAGCATGCATTTTCGGGAATTGTGTAGCCTGAACTATCAATTAGGGTGATGCAGTTATCGCTGCTTGGCTTTTATCGTGCGTCAGAATTTCATTGGTTCGCTTTCATTGATTTAGAAGCAGGAGGAAGAAAAGAGAGCCAAGACAGGATCCTTGAGGAACTCTGCTAGGGACTTCATAGCTAACAGAGCTCTGCCCATTAATGCCAACGAAGCATGAACTGTACTGCTTAGGCAATTAGATACCAGGGTATAGCGATAGAAGAAAGTGGGTCTATTTGCATGAGCTTTGTAATGAGGCAAAGAACATCAAATGATTGACTCAAATCAAAGTAAAGGGCGCCTAATTGACCCCTACTATGTGTCACACTGTAAGCATGGGTAATAAATGTGAATGATTTCGGTTTCGTGGAGCGCCCTGATACAAAGCTGCGCTGTTCATGTAATATAACGTTCTTAACATTAAAGGAATGGGGGAATGCAATACTGATTCAGACACTTTTGACCCATCACACGGAATAGGTATAGGCCGGTAGTCTGTAACTGCAAATCTAGTACCCTATTTACGCAAGGGCGCTACCCATGCTGCCTTCCAAGCTCTAGGGAACGTACCAGACTTTAGGGAACTGTTGAATATGCTTGTGAGAACTGGACTGTAAAAAGTACGTTTCATACATCTTAAACAGTGCGGGATACTATCAGTGCCACAAGGAATGTTTGAAGCGCTTCATGCACATGAAAACAACGTATTCATTTGATTGATAGCGTAGACACCATACCAGATTGAGAGCAACGTTACTTGAGGTAGTAGCATGTTTTACACTAAATAAAGAACAGAAATGGTCTGCAAACGCATCAGCAGTGTTCGGGACAACACATCCGAGTTCATCAATAAGGCATGCTTCTTCAGCACTCCTTTTAGAAGAGTGAGAGAGCACACACAGCTCCAGAAATATTTTCCATTAGGTGTTAAGCTGGCTTCAACACGTCCACTGTCGTCGTAGTGATTATTGTTCTAACAATATTTGCAAATACAATGCCTAACTATAAATACAAATACAGTGCCTAAATTTAAGTTTCCACTTATGTAAACAACGAGGGAACTTTGGCATTTTGGGCGTTTTTTGTAGACATGAATATGCGCATTCCATCTTCAATTACTTTCGTAAACAGATTAACCTGTTCCTCAATATCAGCTGCCCCATCTGCGAACGACTAGCCAGCATTTTCAAGATAATGGTACAAGTCAATGTAGTCTCAGCAGGAAATGTTGAAACTGCACTTAATGTCGATATCGAAACGTATGCTACGTTTGTGTGCTACCAGAATTAAAGAAACAATGAAAGGAAGGTGTAGCTGGTCTAGCGAAATCAGGTGAACGTTGCTACGCATGACTACGGGCCTTAAAAAAAAGCGCTTCTTGCCCTGAAAAATTTTTTAGAGGACACCAACATTTCGGGAAAATATTAAGTATCAGATCATCCGAATACGATAAATGAGTAAAACAAACGTTGTTCGTGGTTCATAATTGGTTTATGTGGTGATTGCAACTTTTACGCAATATGTATAATTCTGTTCTGTACTTGCAGTGCATTACATGTGCTGTGTGTTTTGGCTGTTCAAAATATCCGACTTTATCTTTATATACGCGTACGTGGATTGAACAAATGCACAGAACTCTGCGACTCATGTACTGTTCGACTGTATATTTTCTATTCATCCAGTGTTCTACCGGGTGCCATATTTTGTGTTGCTATTCTCCCTTTTTACGCAAATTTGTTTCCTTTGCCACGTGACAAGGAGTACCGATGCCACCATAAAGGCGCCAACCTCTCTTAATATTCATTTCAATAAAAAAAAACAGAAACAGTATCAAGATTTCTAAGTCAAGACGAAGATCTAGAACTTTGCCGCAGCTGTTCTCAGTGAAGTATGGAATTAAAAGCAGTAAATTCAAGCAACCAGTGGCACTTTTGAGAAATCTAAAAGGAATTCTGGCAGACGGTGTTATTAATGCATGAAATTTTGGGTACTTTGGGGTCTCAAATTATTGACACGTTGTGGTTATTATGCGACATTGTAACGATTTTAATTGATACCAAGAGAAGAGCAAATACCGTAGGAGTTACGTGAAGTGCTACATAGAACACCTGAACAGCGCCTGTCTATCCAAAGTCTCATGATCGCACTTAAGATCCAAGCGACGGACGCATTCTATCGTGCTATGAAGAGCGATAAGGTCGCCACTACATTTCTGCTTTCCCGAGGAATAATGTCGATCCCTAAGAAGTAATAATACGCAAGAAAAGAAAAAGTAGATGCCACTTCAGGTAAAAGCCAGGTTTCACTTAAAACTATTAGAAAAGGGGTAAACGCAACGGTTTTTGAAAAGAATCTCGTTCACTCTGGTACGGACACCTCTAACATTTTAGTAGACAGTGCATACGACTGCTGTTCCACTCATGCATCATTCTCCTTTTGTCTCGTATTTCATTATTATTATTATTATTATTATTATTATTATTATTATTATTATTATTATTATTATTATTATTATTATTATTATTATTATTATTATTATTATTATTATTCAATAACTGAACAAAACATATTTGTTGTGTCTTCCGTCATTCTGTAATCCTTCTTTCTGTTTCTCCACTATTGCTATGTGTTCTCTTCGTGTACACATTTTATGCTCTATTAAAATCTGTACTCGCTAAATTATTCTTTTTTATGTGTGCGCGCGTCTGAATGTGCGTATGCGCGTGTGAGCTTGCATTGTTCTTCATGTGCATTGTTTTACCGAGTGCGCCAGCACCAAGACCTTCAAAGTTGTTCCTGGCCACTTTATTTAATAAACACCCATGACGGATTGACTGACTGATTGATTGATTGATTGATTGATTGATTGATTGATTGATTGATTGATTGATTGATTGATTGATTGATTGATTGAATGATTGATTGATTGATTGATTGATTGATTGATTGATTGATTGCGCTAAGAACAATAGTAGAATAACACAACTTGTCCAGTGTAGTCAAGGATGGTTAGAGGCCACTCGCGTACTACACGGCCATATAATAATCATACGAGAAAAAGACCAAGCAGAATTCCTTTCTTTCACCAAAATAAGATGAATAAATAGCGTGTTCTTTTCCTTTTGTTTATGAGTGGAGAATAGCGTCTGCTCGACCTCCTATGATATAGATACCTGTGGTACGACGATATATATAGCTCTGCTACCATTGTTCGGTTTAGTGTAAACAAAACACCTATAGCGCAGCGTTTTCAAACCGCGATCGCATGTAACCTGCGTTACGTTCACGAGGCTACTTTCGTAAAATTGCCTATCTGCGCAGCGAAAACCATTTCAGGTTTGCTTACGCTGCATCTAGACCATTTAGAGTGCCGACCATTGGCTTTGCTTTTGCAACATTGTAGCTTCTGTTTTTTTTTTCTTGATGCTGCTATAGCCTTCTGTAATTGCTTTTCGGATTGATCTACTTGCACTTCTTCATCATTCGCAAAGCTGGAAACGTGATTTACCGCCTAGCTCTGTTATCAGCTCCTTGTAGAAAGCACTCTTGTCTATTTCGTTCCGTCCACACGTCTAAACGAAACGGCCGCTATCATCGATACAAGAGCCGTCAATTTTGTTTTGACGAGTGTTGGGCAATGCCATTTTCGAAACAGCTCGTGTAAACAAGGCAACTCTAGCAATAAGCCCTTATTGTGCACTGCAAACATGTTTTCAATTTCACGTGTGCACAGAAGCCTTTCTTGGGCTATGTCACTCAAAAGCACCCGCGAGCTGTGATTTCGTTACATGTTAAAAATAGTCACACGACCACACTTAGGCCACAACTTCATGTAGCGGCTAGTTCCAATAGCTGGTAAGCCACTTGGCAGTCGCGAGCGCAGACGTAGATTTGTGAACTGTGAGTTATTGCCTGAACATTCTTTCATATCGTCCATTGTTAACCACTTTTCGAACATCGAACTTTTTTATTCTTTGAGGAGAAGCATGGTGATACAATATTTGCCAACATTTAAATTTGCTACAAATAAATCAACAAATACAGTTTTACACTCAAGACACGGAGCTCTCTACGTTTAACCGGCAATCTTGTGTTATGTTGTCTGTCAAAAGATCTATGATTTCTTTCTTATTCTCAACATAACACACGGTGCCGACCAAGGCACAGTATGTTCAAATAAGGGACGTTCTGGATCCCACGCGTTAGCATTCTATATATGCATATTTTTTATATTTGTGAAATTTTATAGCACGGGATGAATAGTTCTATTA
The DNA here is from genome assembly GCF_038994185.2 of Dermacentor albipictus. NCBI lineage: Eukaryota > Metazoa > Arthropoda > Arachnida > Ixodida > Ixodidae > Dermacentor > Dermacentor albipictus. Next base: position 128,128,093 of record NC_091824.1, on the reverse strand, counting down.
CTTATGATCCACGCTTTGTTTACATTTAGGCGCAATTGCACTGAGATGTCTAAGCGTTACCTTTTGTATTTCCAAGGCTGACTTATTATGTCTTGTGTATTGGACCAGGAATAGCCCACGAGGCTATTGGTGCAACTTTACTTATGATACTTTTAGCACATGTGTCAATAAAGCTGTCTTAGACTGAATTGAACCATTACCTTTAAAATGAAATGTGCAGCACCTGAGACATCTAAAGGCTGACTGAGACATTCAAATCTCTAAAGGGGTCAAACGAGCTTCGGCTATAACCTCTCCTACCCGAAGAGCACTTGATATTACTGAAGAAAAAGAAAGCTTCTTCACGTATTCCACACACTGTCTGTTGCTCATTCCGTTTGTTTAAACTGTGGGAGTCCTTCGGTCTACCGGGGCGCAGTCGCTGCTGTGCCTAAGGCTCCGGACTTATTCGCCATTGCGAGGAAAACCTCTCCCAAATGCCTACCCCTCGACCGCGCGCCGTTTTCCCCGGGCGCCGCGGCCGCGTCCCGTGACGTCATGCTACGCGGCCCTGCGATTGGGTCGTGGGGCGTGACGTAGGGAAGAAGCCCCGACTGGGGACGATCGCCGTGCGCGGGGGAGTCGGGCTGCGACAGGGGCGAGCGCCGGTCACGAGAGGCAAGCTGCAAGGTACGTGAGCGACCAGCTATTTGCGTCCCCCAACGCCCCGGCCTGGGGACGTTCACGTGCTTTGTCAGCTTGCGTAAGTGTGACTTGCTGAGTGGCTTTGCGTTCCGCCCGTGCGGTAGTCGCAGGTGCTCAGTGCGTCACATTTTGCGTGTCCGAACCGTCGCAGACCATTGTCGGTGACGGGAAGCGCTAGGTAGCGTTTGCGAACGCATTTCGGCCCGCGCGCGTAAACCATTGTTCGACGCGGCGTGTACCCCGCCTTCCTCGCCATCGGGAACCGCGGGCGCCGAGTGTACTCCGTGTGTTTGGGTGCAGTCTGGCACATGTTGGCCATTGGGGATCAATAAACGCCTTAACTGTCCTGGACGCCGTGTGTTCCTGGGAGAGCGCCCATGCGTACGGCCAGAGCCGTCCAGGTCTTTCGGCTCGGTGCTCGAACCTGCGGTGGGTCTATCGCCGTGCGCCGTCGTGCCGCGTCGTGAGGCTCCACTTCTCGGGGGCCACTTGGCGACGCCGTGCGCGGAGACGTACTGTGAGCCCACAAAACGAGCAGCTGATTTCCACTGCCGTCCCCCCACCCCCCTTGTAGCAGCTGCCAGTAGCTCCAAACAGCTGTGCGTAACTTACAGTAACCTTCCAATTTCCAACAATTCATGCACGTCTCACGCAATGTACAACGCACACTCCAAACAGTCGGCAGCTGTGACGAAACTGGGCAGTTTCAAAGAAGACTCTCCTTTAAAACCATGTCAACGATGCTACATAGATTTCGAACTGCACGCTACTCGTAAAAAGAACCTTGCTGTCTCGAAGTGTACGCGGAGTGTATGCGTTCACTATTATTTGCCGGAGTTCTCGCCAACAAAAACAGCACATTTGTAAAGCCTCTATGCAATTTCGCCGAATATTTCTCAACCGGGCGATGCTTCCGAACGCGCATCCGTCTTTCAAGTTTAATTTGCTGAAATCATTTCGTAATTTCCATTCGCAAGTCTTCTCCACTGCTCACAGAGTCCCCAACAAACACCCTTGCGCTTCCTAAGCTTCGGCCTCATTAGAGCTGTGCCGTATTGACGACATCCAACTGCTAACCTATAGGCTTTTCTAGTTCCTATCGTTTATCTTCAGCCGAAGAAGTGATTTATTAACGCCATTAAAAATGCACTCCGAGTGTACTGGCCCTGGACGTTGCTCATATTCATTAAGCCCATGCGCCTGTCCCGGTGGACATAGGGACTTGTCACAGGGGGGTACATAAAAATTTGAAACTCCCAGCGGTAATTAAAAAGTTGACAGCGCTGTCACCGACGCGTGGCCGTCTTGCAAAGAGTTCCAGGGCACGTTTTTTTTTCAAGGTCCTGCGTCTACGTTATAGAAAATAATAATTTCTTCATGCTCCCTCGCTTATTTTTTTCTTTCTTGTGTCTTTTTTTTTATTTTTCCACGTTTCCGTGGTTTCATTTTTACTATTCTCGTGGCTGCGTGCGCATGTGTTCGGCTTTTCAGGATGTAAACTGAACGTGTTTTTCGAAGTTTTCTTCTTTTATGCCGTTCACGAACTCTAAGGACGTGACACCTCTGAGTACTCGGTGTTGAAACGTTGAAGGCGTGCACCGTACCTGTAACTACGGTTCGCGCCGTCCTTGTTAGCAGCGGCAAAAAATATGACGACGCCCTCGCAATCTATTAAACGTTTAGGGTACCAGTGGCCTGGCAATTTTTTTCTTTTCGTTCATTATATTTTTTAGTTTTTGCTTCGTTTACTTACACGGAAACTTCCACAGAAGCGTGACAAGGGGTGTGAACGTTGGACGGGCACGTTGTCCCTCTCCATTATCGGCAGCTGCAGTACGGGAACGGTTGCTCGGAGTCGTCACGTGGTGCATTTTTTTTTCCTGGCAGTTCACTGAGTGCCGGAAAGTGATGAATTAGCTGGTGCAATGGCCATGGCCAGTTATGCTCTGCATATCCCGAACTTTTAAGAAACTGTAAACATGGGTCTGCAGCATCCCAATTCATTAATTTGGTGTTGTTTTTTTGCAACACGTGTATATGTCTCGCGAAATGGAATCCGAGCAATACTCATTAAAACTTTGCAGCTCTCTAACTTGCCTTGAACGAATGCGGTAACACGTCAGTGATGGCTCGAATGAAGCATGTCAGAAGTAACAGAACATCTGTGGGAGAGGCATTTGTTCCTCAACAGAGTTAAATCTTGTGGTAATTATGATCAGGAGCCAGCAAAATACCAACAAAATGAAAATCAAATCATTTATTGATTTATTCGTAAGATTTACAAACAAAAGTAATTTCTCGAGGAGCCCATGCGTATATACTGGCATGCGATTTCAGAAGTAAGCCAGAATGGTAGCTTCTTCTGCTGCCGAACACGAGGTCGAGGGTTCGACTGCCAGTCCCCGCGGCCGCATTCTTATTGCAGACGAAATGCAAAAGATGGTCGTGTACTCGGACCTTCGTACACCTTAAGGAACCCCAGGTGACCGAAATTATTCCAGAGCCTTCCCTTAGAGAGCCAGTGTTGCCTTGGAAACGTTAAGCTCCACGAATCAAGCGATGGTACTTTTACTGCTGCGTATCAAATCATTCCCTTCAATATACATGCCATCCGAGCATGAATAATGCGAGCATATAAATGTATGTCGGCACAGAACACAATGCTGGAAATACAAAAGTGTTTACGAACTGGGTGCCCTTATAAAGCAACACAGCTTACTACCATTCAAGTTAGACGTTTCTTCAAGCATCCCGAAATATGAGCTAGAAGCAAAACATTACCAAGAAGGTATGGCAACATGCAGCGCTTCAAAAGAGAGAGAAAGAGAGCACAGGAAAGGTAGGGAGGTCAACCAGACGAGCACCCGGCTTGCTACCCTACACTGGCGGGGAGGGAAAGGGGAATAGAAAGAGGAAAAGAGGGAGAGAATAAGCACCGAGTGCGTGTGGGAGGATGCACGGTGACACTACAAACGGTCCCTTAAGCCGATGCACTTTAAGTAGTGTACTGGTGCACGAATCGCTTTTTGCGCCAGTGACGGGTGTGGCCACGGTCCCAGTATCTCTGACTCGGAAAACGGTCTTGAGTCCAGTCGGTTTGAAGTTGTCCGCAGACTGAGACATTGTACGTCGTAGCGAGTGCAGGTACACAATAGGTGCTCGATGGTTTCTTCGCACTTACAGCAGTCGCACATGGGGAGTATACGATAGGAGTAAGTGTTCGTGAACGCCACTCCCAGCCACAATCGGCACAGCAAGTTTGTTTCGCCGCGGGAAAGGCTAGATGGCAGTTGTAGCCGTAGCATGGGGTCCAGTTTATGTATATGGCAATTAAAGGCACTGGAACTCCGGAAATCGTGCGACTTTTTGCGTGCAAGCAGGCGAAGTTCCTTGGCAACGTCCGACCTCGCCAAAGGTATTGGACGCGTCCGTGTGTCCTTGAGGGCAGGCCGGGCAGCCCTGTCAGTAAAGTCGCAAAATTCAATACAAGCATGCAGGCCCGTTTCATGCATATACACCGGGTGTGCTAGTTAACTTGGACAGGGATTTAAAAAAACCCCAAGAGGTCAAGAGAAATCGTACCGACTGCACAGTAGCGGCAGTCGTATGTGCTTACAGGCGGTATTTTTTTACATCGCGAAATATGAATTAAAAAATTGGTTCTAATTAGAGAACTCTTTAATTATCGCGTGAATCGCAAACATGTCAATTACAAAGTTGTAGGGCACTTTTAATAACCTCCGAATTAAGCATTTATTTTGTGCTAAGTGTGTCTGGTTGCTTCTCTAAGGAAAAAAAACAGTCCGCGAAATACGCAAAGTATAAAATAGATGCGTGCTCGCGCGCCGCCACTCATGCCCCTCCAAGCACCTTTGAAAGATATACGACTGCATTCATCTATCGTCGCATATTACACGGCATCGTAATGCAGGATGGCTCAAGAGGTTTCGCAACCTAACTAGCGGGGTACAATAAGCGTAAGAATCTGCGGACGCAAGAATGTTGTGCTCGATCATGAGGCACTCGGAATAGCTTTAACCTTCGCATATCATGAAACAAAGCTACAGGAGAAATTCAATCAATGCTAGAAAAATACTGTCCGCAAAAATGTACTAAAAAAAAAGAAAATGAGGTAGCTCTCAGGAGAACAGGAAAGACCTACTCAGGAGTTTATTTCAATAAAAAACAAACTAAAAGCACATAAGGCGTCTCAGCCGCCCACAGAGAAATATCCACAGGTGCAGCTGGTTTAGCCATTTACTTTTTCTATCATTTGAACTCCGTAAAAGAGGCAACAAAAAGCAGATTTTTACCTATATTTATCTTTGTCGCAAGCTTGTTTTATGTAAGGATAGGGTGACATCATGAAGGTGCGTTAAACAGTCACGTTTTTCACCAGATTTGAGCGGTTATTTTCCACTGCCCCCTATAGCACGTGCTCAAACAGCTCACCATCTGAAGCAATATAGTACTTGCTTCTTTCCGACACTTGTGCTGTTGCAGCTTTGACCAACTACGTTGGAATCTCGTGGCAGACTCTGCTTATTTTTGCCTTTAGGGCTTCCGGCGTGGTAGTTTCGCTGCTATACACCCGATCTTTCACGTAGCCTCACAAGAATAACTCCAGATGTGTCATGTCCAGCGACCTTGCAAGCCAGGGTACAGGTCCATGCCGGTCAATCTACTGTCCAGGAAAAAGCTTGTCGAATCATACTCAAGACTGACTACGACTATGCGCAGGAGCACCATCGTGTTGAAACCAGATGTTCCGAAGGTGCGCAAGTTGAACGTTGCAACAGACGCCTTTCACTGGGCCCTCGAGGATGTCATTGAGGTAGCGTTGCCTCGTTAGTGTGTTCTAAAAAAGATGGACCCGATGATAGCGCCATCAAAAATACCGCACCACACATTAAACTACCAGTGGTACTGGTGTCGTGTTTGTGCCAGCCAGTGGGGATTCCTTTCAATCCAGTAGTGCGCGCTGTGAAGATTAACTTGTGCGTTTCTCGGAGAAATTAGCGTCATCCGTCTAAAGCACGCGAGTGAGAAAGTCCGGTTCTACTCACATTTCGTGAAAATCCAATTGGCAAAGTCATGTCTGTTTTTTAAATTTCGGTCTTCATGTTTTTGATGAAGATGTACGTGGTCTGGGTGCGTGTGACCTTTCAGGTTGACCTTGAGGTTCCGACCTCCGCACTGGCCTCGCGCACACTACCGGGAGGATTAGCAGCAAAGAATGCCAGAACATCCCTTTCCGCTTCTTCAACTACCATCGTAGCTCTGTGTCGATTTCTTGTGAAGCTACCCGTCTCGTACTTCGTACGTTCTATGTATTGTTGGCAGACTAGAGCGTCCTCCACAATGCCACATCCGGAATAGCTTGGCTGCCTTCCTCTTGTGCGCCACCCCGAGTCAAGATCATTTAGCCTTCTGATCATTCGTGAAGGGCATGACTGTCTTCTTGAAGAGCGGCTCGCTGGCGTGGCACCGTTCAGATCTCCCGTTATTATCTGCGCACTGACACGTCAAGCAAAAATGACTTCCATAATCTACAATAGCATATACCGGCCGTACAGATCCGCCAAAGCGCCTTAGATGGACATTGCCTGCGCAAGGTTTGATTCGATTGCTAAAGGGAACAAAAGGAACACATATTCCGGGCGCGGCTGTCTACAGGACAAGATTAGTGCGCGAAATTACTGTCCCAAGTGCGCCGTCCCGGTTTCCCGGCATCGAAATGTCCCCCTCCCCCACTAAGGCTCCGCTACGCTTATCAATGCGTCAGCGGTGTGTTCTCATGGTGCCACGACCATCACATAGCGTGAAGCCCTGTACCGAGCTGCCGCCGCTAGTAAAGCCGTGTATCCGCGGCTATTCGCTTGGGAGCCTCTTGTGTATTGCGGCGCGCGAGCGCTTTATTTCGTATTTTGGATACTTCGCGCGCTTTTGTTTTTCCTCGGAAAAGCCAATGAGGCCAAACTGAGCACTAAACAAATGTTTGATTCGGAGGTAATTTGAGGTGCCCTTCAACTTTGCAATTGATATGCTTAATTGCGATTCAAGTAATAATTATAATGTTTACTGATTAAAAGCAATTCATTCTAGATGAAGAAAATACCGGCTGTAAGTACACACGACTATGGCTACTATGCAGCCGGTACGATTTCTCTAGAGCACTTGGGTTTTTTTACAATCTTGTTGAAAGTGAACCAGGACACCCGGTATATTTGACTTATTTTTTCAGTTGTTCTCTTCCACACTGGGAAAATGCGAAAACATCGCTTGTAAACCTATAATATTCCCCTCTCCCGCCCCCCCCCCCCCTCTCACTCTTCCCAGTATTTGTTCCAAGAAAGCAAAAGCTCTTTCAAATGCTGTTTTACTACTTGGCAAAGTAACACACGTGCAGAAGCTCTACCTGTGACTGTCCTTCACTGCGACATGAAGTTGTCTGTGAGCACAGCCCTTGGGGATGACAGAGGGCAAGACATTGAAAGATTCAATGGGACGAGTTGCAAGAACGTCGTTCGAGAAAGCCTCACTCGGGCACATCTGGAGACAGGTGAAGTAAGAGAACCGTCACCCTCCCGGCCCGCGTGACGAGGCACAGAAACACATTTACGCGACGAAATCAAATATGCGCGCCAGCGTGAACGGAGCGTATTGCTCCGAAAGATTGCCTTCTGCCGCCACACACATGACGACGTTTCCGCACCTTCGGCATTGAAATGACGTCCAACATGTCGCCGCAGGTCGCCGGCGTTTGTAGTTTACTTCTTTTGCTTTTCAACAAGAAATAGGTATACCAGAAAGCTAAAACTTGTTAAATAAAAGGCGGAGAATGTGCAAAGATAAAACACGTAGGAGTAAAAAAAGAGGTAAAGAAATTATGCCGAAGAGAAGCGCGCTGAAAGGGTTGTGCGACCTTTAGGAATTTATGTCCACTGCACTGGCTGCTACGCAATTCTGAGTCCAAGGGGCGGCGCAAAGCCATCTGCCATGCTCTTCGGCAGACGGGGTTGTTCTCTGCTAAGTTCAATCCTCTGCTCTTCCCACTGCATTGGGTTAGAGCTGACGAATGGCCCCCTCCGCGAAGAAGACGATGTATGCCTAGTGCTCCTCCCGGCGACAGCTACGACTCCTGGAAATTCAATTTTCCTTACCCACACTGTCAAGGGACAGGCTTTGTTTGCCGTTTCTCGCATGCCATGATTCAGGAACACCTCGTGCACCGTCATCGGGCTTAGTTTTCTTTATCCGGGCTGAAAAAACGGGTAGTCCAGATCGATCCGTGCGCCCCGTTTATGTTTTTGTTCGCGTGGTTAGAAAAAAAACCGAGGCTTAGATATTACAAAAAGTGAAGAAAAAGTAATGCTGTCGGAACAAAAGATAGAAGCTTCTAGGAAAACTACTTCGGGAGCAGGACTACCCAACACGCAGCTTGCGCAAGTGGCCTGGCGCTGGCTACATGGAAGTAGCGGTGTTAACCGCGTGTACAAAGGAATCTCAGCGTTGACACACGAAAGCACCACGGCGGAAGAGTGCTGGAAGCCGCGCTGCGCGCGAGAACATTTGTCACCAGGTGACACGTGCGTAAAGCACTCTCCCGTGCGAACTCTGGCCGGCGTCATACTCCTTATGCAGAGTGGAGGTCTGTACTTCCTCGCGGTGTCCGTAATGCAAGATAACTTATCTCGTCGTCAAATGTCAACGGGTGTTTACTTCTGCGGCACGTTGTGTTGCTGCGTGTGTTACGTGCCTTCCTTTGCCCCGAGCCCCGGCTCACAGCCAAAATGTGCGAATACGTAAACGTTCAACACGTGACGCGCCATTCCTGTGACAGTGACATGGATTGAGCACACGAGGTTAGAGACAGGGAGGGGGAACGGGAGGGGCAGAGATGCTAATCAAATTATCAAGTTTCGCTGATTTCAGGAAAGAACGATAATGTGTCACAGTTTGCAGAAGCGTAAGCCAATGGGACGTACGCCACGCAACATTTGTGCTCGTAGAAGCCCTGCGTGATAAACATCCTGAGAACACAAGGCACATTGGCGTTTTCTAGCTGTACTGCAGTTTGCGTTTTTACCGGCCAGAATGGGAGCTTGTAGGACCAATGATGCCAAGCTCTCCTATAGATACGTATAACTAAAAAGTGTGTTTACCTTAATGCAATTCTCCAGGGAAGTATTTAGAATTCTTACCAAAACTAAGGTAGGCTCTCGGCTGAACAGAAACTTCATCCACCTGGTCACGTTACGCTCGACTCAGTCTAAGGTGTTGGGAACAAAACGCGAAGCCACGGGAGGAAACCACGGGAAACCGCGGGTTAAAATGGACCGACTCCACGGTCGCCTGCTACTGTCATTTCTTTGCATAGTATTTGCGACAGGTGCGGACATCGTCTCGACTATTTCTACAATTCTAAATCAGCGAGCGCATCGCAAGCCTACTGTATTCTTCGCAGATGGGCAAGCATTCAGGTATCGTGGTTCCAGACTCTATAAAAGTCATGTAAGTCACATTTCTTACTCAGTTTGTGACAGGAAGGGCTGCCTCTTTTGTTAAGTTTTTCTCAGGGTTCTTGCGGATTTGTTTTGTACGTTTTGCATTATCACATGAGGAATGAAGGACAAAACCTGTGATAATTTGTACGCGTGGGCCCGTACAAACGTCGATGAGATATACATTTTCTTTCAGAACAGTTGAGCGAATTTTTTTTATTTATAAACATAAGCGTATATCACTTATTGATGCGTATATACTAGGTCTTGCACGTATTCGCGCGGCGGCCAAAAAACCGTGATGCTGGAGTAGTCTCACAAATCTGTCTAGGAATAACAATCGCCTTTCCCGTGAAGTCAAACGAATTAAAAATCCGCGAGAATGGGAAAAAATACTTCACAGTATAGCGATAATACATCAGTTTCCTGAGGCGCTCTAAGCGTAATCTTGTTTTCATCAGCACCTGTTGAGCATTCTCCCCAAGAATCACTGGAAAACTCTGGAATTTCTCGCCATCCAAACTATCGGCTCGGGCCCGAGGCATTCGGGACTAGGAACGCCACCCACCTCAGAAGATTCTACCGGCGTCTCATTTCTACAAATAAAGTTCATTCCTTTTCCCCGTCCTTCTTGTCACCCAAATGTAGCTCACGTCACAGCATTGCGTTGGTAAACTTAGGTGAATAGACTCTACGTGATGATCGATGGCCCGATGTCATCAACGCTTGTTTTTCGGCAGTTTTTACTTATAAACCTGCAACTAATGTCCCAACGTTGCCAGCTGCTAACTATTTACTAATGACCCCTGCTATTGTTACTAGCCAAGGAATTTACACTGATCGATTGCCTTGAACTATCGAGTGCGCCCCGCCCAGACGACACAGCCGTTAAAGGTGTAGAGGGCACAAAATTGGGATCTAGCGTCTTTTCACAACTCATTTTTACTCAATCCATTGTCGCTTCCACTATTCCGAATGATTGAAAAATTAGCTCTGCTGTGTCCCGCACAAAAACTTGGTAGTCGCTCCAATCCATGTAATTATAGCCCCACCTCGCTGATCTGTATACATTGTATACTCCTAGAGCATGTATTATATTTAAACATTCCATCTCATCGACACGACCACTCGTTTTTTATCAATCAGAATAGATTTAGACAAGGTCTTTTATGTGAAACACGGCTGTTCGAATTCACCACTGATCTTCACGTTTATCGTGACTCCTGTTTTCAAATTGATGCAATCTATCCTGACTTTGCAAAGGCCTTAAATCGTGCTTATCATCGTCGTCTAATCGCGATCTCTTATCCTTTCATACTGATATCCTTATATTGTCCTAGCTTGAATATTTCCCAATACTCGTTCGCAACATACCGTCATCTATAACCACCAGTCAGCAAGTACTTCAGTTTTATCTGGTCCACCACAGGGCTCTGTGCTTGGACCTCTTGATTTTTAATCTTCAATAATTACCTCCCTAACAGCATTCCTTCGTAAATCTGAATATTTTCTAACGAGTGTGAGGTGTATCGGCGTATATTCTTATGCAATGACCAACTAATACTTCAGGAAGACTTCAAAGAAATAGCAGTGTGGTGCTCCCTTTGGTTAATAACTCTTAACATTTCCGAATGCAAGTACATGTGTGTATCCCGGAAGAATTAAATTATTAACCACCAGTACTCCCTTCATGCCCCTGCTCTCACGCAAGTTAACTCTTGCCGTTACCTCGGCATCACAATATCTAATCAACTCACGTGGTCAGTGCGCATTTCGAGGCTTGAAAATGCCTGCTCCAAATCCCTTGGCCGTCTCAAAAGATCGCTTTTTCTGTCTCCTGCTTTCGTAGGCCTGCTCGCTTATGCAACTTCCATTCCGATCAAACTTGAATATGCCTCCGCTACTTTGAATCCTCGCCAGACTTACCGTATCAACACGTTGGAAACAGTGCAGAAGCGCAGTACGCTTTAGCATATCTAAATGTGACTGGCAAACAAGCATAGACAGTATTCGATCAGCCCTCAGTATCCCCATTTTAACACTTCGTGGAGAGATTCTCAAACTTCCTCTTCTGGATAAACAACACTACAACTTCAAGCACTTCAGGAACACACCTTTACTCTCACCCAAATGCACTTAACGCTGGCTCTTTAACAGCCTGAGTGTTCAACCTTTGCGCAGTACCACCAATGCTTTCAACGATTCATTCTTACCTATAATTTTATTCAAAATTGAACGCGCTACCACAGCTATAATGAATAAGAGTAATCCTTTTAAATTTAAGTGTTTACTTTCCTGTTATTTTGACCATTATTCTGCCATCGCCGTGCAGTCATTGCGCTTTAGTGAGCTAGTTGTAATGCAATTTTCGTGCTCTTTAAGAACTTTGCATTCATTCGCACGTAAATCCTTCAGGGTACAATGTCATAGATAACAGCCATGCGATAACTTAATGTATAGCTTTCTTTCTACAAACGGGGGTTTTCGCTTGTCGTTTCGCTCACTGATTTCAAACATGTGTCCCAATATATTTTGCTCATATTTCTTTATATATGCAGAATTGTGAACCTAGTATTTATTGATGTTTTAGCACCTCCTCCTTCCCAGTTATGTAATACGTCCAAAAGAGTCTCTTTAGGGTTTGGTAAATGATGATGATGATGATGATGACGACGACGACGACGACGACTGTCGTCTTCGCCTCAGACAAAGAACTCGTTCGTAGTCTATAATTGCTTCCTGTGAGACCATGACGGCTAAAAGCAAGCATGTATAAACAGCCGTGACATGCCGTCAGTGTCGTCGTGATTGTTTTCCTTCGAGACTGTGTTTTTGCGTGCGCGCTTTTAGCGGAAGTTACCCGTCACACCGGGAAAAAAAACGTTAAAGAAAAAAATTGCTGCTCACATTGGACGCGCCAAATGTCCTTTCCCGTAACGCTGCCGACGATACAAAGCTTCCTTATCGTGCTCTCAATCGCGCCTTGCTCTTAGCTGCACAAACTTCGCACAACATTATCACGCATGTCAAGGCGCACAGACTTCCTTCCGGCAGGCTCACTTCCGGCAGTCTCACAACCGAGTTTGCGCCGAGGATAATTTTGCGTGTTTGCACATCTCACGTGCGCTGCTTTCGTGTCGCGATACTCACGTACAGACAGCGACACATAATCTTATAACGCCAATCACCAGCGCGGAAGACGTTTGCGAAGCGTTAGTTACACACTCGCTTTTTTTCGCTAACCTCATGACCGCCTGCAACTCGCCACGGCGAAATCGGATAGCGTCATGCAGTTGCGATATGTCAACGCTGACTAAAACTACTACAGGAGGCAGCATTGACAAAAGGCTATTCGTTATAACATAGATGCCGCCTCTCACGTATTCCTCTCTATACGACAAACGCGTGACAAAGTCTGAAGGAGTTTCTCTGAGATCAGGCATCGGTGTGCTCGTAAGTTTCATGCTTCAAATGCGCGATAATACAATAACGTGTTCATGACAAGTCTATTTATCGCGTCCTTACAAATAAAGCCTAAACGACCGCTCGCCAGATGATAATGTGTTCACAATGTACTAAAAGACGCCGCTAGTTTTCAGCATGTTGTTGCAGCTGGATACACAGCCGATTCGCCAGCCATATTTCTTCTTCTGCGGCATGCTAAGGTATCACCGCAGGTTCAACAGCCAGCAACCGGCAATTACTAATATGTAAAAAAAGATGACCAACCCTTTTCCTACCGAGAAATTGGGGCAAGCGAAGCTTGTCCTGCGTGCACACGGCTTTCGTCACGGTTAAGTAACCCACAGGTAACAGCGCCGGATTCCTTCGGCCTCCCGCTCCCCCAGCTCGCGATCTTCTCGTTGCTGTCGGATTGCCCGGGCTCGGGCGGCTCTAACGGCTGGATCGGCGCACCGACGGCGAGCCCTTTCACGGGCGAGTTCTCGCCGCCGCTCGTCGAAGGCTGCCCGTTCCGCGGGGGAATGCACAGCGTGTGGCTGTCCCATACGTTTTCCGCGACTGAAGTGAACGGAAACGAAGCCGGAGGGTGGGGGGGGGGGGGCTGCAGCGCGCGCGACACCCTTTCCTGTCCTTTTCCTTCCCGGCGGAAGCGAAATAGCTCCGATTGGATGCGCGCGTGTTGTGAGCGCGCACCAATGCTGCTGGAATCGTTGCTAAAGACTCGCGCCTTGGCACTAGCGCAGCTGTTAAGTCATCAAACCGCCCTTTCCGGCAACTGCTCTGCTCTGGGAGCAGCTCGTTTTTTCCGTGACCCCGACAGCGCCATTTGTGAGCCAATACAAACATCGCTTGAAAAACTTCTAGAAAAGACGAAAAATTCGCGCAGCGCCTTCAAAGTCGCGTAGACTGCAGCTAACCGCCGTCCGTTGTTTCAGGAGAGAAGGAAAGAAAAGCGGGGAAGTTAATCAGGTTGTGCCTAGTTTGCCACCCGATATGGACGGGGACAGAAAAACCGTAAAGAAAGGAGAGCGATAAGAAACAATACACGCACGCATACATCTTCAGGAAGCAACACGCGCGAATACCGGGCTTTATGTCTGGCGCCTGTACACTATGTGACTTCCGCGCACATAAAATTGATCTTATCGAAAAATAAGTGCAACTGGAAAAAAAAATGTCCATGTCCTTGTGGAGTGAAGCCCTTACGCTCGGCTTTCAAAATTCTGTGAAAATGTCTTTTCCCTAAGGCGTTCCCTAGAGTTACTGTACAAGCTCCCTTTAGGGGGCTACATAAAAGGAGCCTATACATTAACTCTAACGTTCCCTATCACAACTCGCTTCAGGTAAGCAGTACATTGACAGGCTTTCTGTAGGAGAGGCGCTGACGGCTATGCTGAATTCGCCAATATGCCTGAGGCTCATGTATTGATTTTCTTTCGCGCAAGCAATTTGTTCTGGCACCTCTTTTGTTGCCAGATTTAATCCATGGGCGAGTGACTTAAAAACTACAAAATTAAAGGCGCTCACTATTAATTGCACCGGCTCACCTGGACCGTATTGATTAATCTTGCGAGTTGCCGACTCCTCATGTATTTTATTTTTAGAATACTCAGCCAAGCCAATTACGCGGACCTAAACGCACTGTATTAATCCGGATATGCTCAGCAAAGGATCGGAACCTTTTCCTACTTGGCTCTCCTATATGTACAGGCGCTCTTTTTTTTTCACAGATAATTTAGTCAGGACAAAAAGTTACCTTGCCCGTTTTAATAAGCTATAGAAAAAAAAAAGCCATAGGAGGAACGTCTTACGTGCGCTTCGAGAAGTAATGAGATTTTAGACATTCCGTAATTAGTCGGAAATACTCAGTTTCGTTTCAGATCCTTCTTGCGCGCACCTTATGCCTGGAAGACTCGAAAATCTTTCCTCGCTACATTTGCGAAAAAGTGTTGCACATAGAAAGCTTGCACATCACTCACAAAACTTCATATGCTCGAATACAGCAAAAAAAGAAACTGAAAGTCCTGTGCGAGCTCGCGCCGAGTTATTTGCCGGCACTCAGATTCGGCAATCACTGTCCAGTGCGCGCACCAACCGTCAACAACTATGCCTGCACACTGTTCAACAGCTGTGGCGTTTCCTCCTTACCTGCAGCTCACATCTGTAAGAGTCGAAGTACTTAAAGCATCATTGTTCCCGTGATAATGTTGTTCATTTGGCAAGTCTCCAAAGCATGTCGCTGGACCACATTCAATTCTTAAAGGGATGGTGTTTTTATGATCAATCGTGGTCGAAGAAGAGGTCTCTGGAGCCAAAGATTTGTGTGGTCGTCCTCCTTTACGCCCCTTTCACTCCACATCTCTCTGAAACCTGACTAACTCTGCACCTTTTGAAGGTGACAGCTTTGCGACCGCCTGTTATTGCGTGGAGGACACTGTTACCCATGCGTGCGCACCACTTGTTCTTCCTTCCTCTCTTCTTTTTTTTTCCTTTTCTGCCGCTTTCTCTTCTCCCAGTGTATGGTAGCAAACCTGGCACTACCGGATTAAGCTCACTGCCTTTGTTTCTTTCTCCTCTCATTTCTTCTCCTGCCCTCACTGTAATCTTCAAAGTTTTCAGAAAATCGTGCTATTTAATATAAGACCGTTTTGGGGCCAAACATAAATCTAAATAAATAAGCATAAATAAAGATGTCTTGATCCCCTACTCTTGAAAATGTCTAGATACAACAAAATTAATCTCTATGTATATATATATTTTTTTCTTTTTGCTCCTTAACATGGACAATTTTTGTGTGCACGTTTCTACTAAGTGCAACAGGGGGAAATGCGCACATCTAGCACAATGTTGGAATCTAAATGACGCTACTGTTGTTTGAACTAGCGAGATAGTAGAGGTAACAGTTGACACGTGCATGCTCTCATTGCCTGTAGCTTTTAGCTCGCTACGGGGAACGAGGACGGAGGCTATGGACGTTGCTTGTCGAGAGAAGAATGTTGAAGAGAAGTTTATAATAAACTTACAGAAGCGGGACACATACATAGATACATTTATTGCTTTTGTATCCCATGTGTGTCCCTGTGGCGCATGCCAATTCTAGGGGATTGAATGAGTTTTGGCCCACACACGTTACGCTTTGCCTGTGGCCCAAGAAGCATGTTCGGGCGCATATCCAGTGGTACAAGTTGCTACCTACTCGAAGAAAGAGCAGGCGGTAGCAACATGTATTTTCGGGTGCACACTTTATGTCCCCTACCCAATAGAATTACTGGAACCTGGAAAGGGCAGCAACCGTCGGAACGCGCGCAGTCAACACTGCGCTGTTGTTGCCACATTCGGTGCAACGTTTCTCTCCGGCAGCAGCAATTCAACATTGTAGCTTCGCTTACCCCATTTTACAGTGAGTGTCGCGAATCGACGCATTTATTCAACATTTATTTAAAACATAAGGTATTGAATCTATAATTCATACTCCAAAGCTGTACAGATGTGTACAGGATCGTAAACTGACAGCCAAATCACACGAAGCCGAGAGGGCCGCTCGAGCTCATGCGCTGTCGTACTCGCCACCCTTTGGGAACTTCCCGATAAGTTACGTGTTCGTCGGAAGAATATAACAGGATTTTCCAAAGTGATGCACATGGCCCCTAATAAGAAGCATTAGTAATGTTTAAAATATTTGTACGTCGCCGGTCGACGTGCATCGCGACCTCGTGAAAAACGGTGACCGCGTTATCGCTCCTTACTCGTTACTCGACGTGATGCAGGAAGCACGAAAGCTCTCTTTGTTCTCTGCACTTGCGGCATTGAGTAACAAATATTAGTTGTCGTAGTCAATGCCGTGGAATTCACGCACAAAACGTAAGCCGGTGCGTGTGTCGCACGTACTTTTAGCGGTCTAGGATTCACACTGTTGATTGTTGAGACATTGTTTTAAACCATGGTTGTGATTACGCCGTACTGGCACTCGAAACGCTTAATACGGTCTTATGTTGACGAGGACCGAAATAGCTGGTGTGACTGTAGTACAAGGAAGGCATGCGCAATGAGAGACATGAGGGCAACATTCGCCTTGTTTTAAATCCGAGTAAACAGAACCCACTACCGTAAAACGGGCGTTGTAAAACAAAAATCACAATATGGTTGCGACATGCGATGAATGGCGTCAGCATTTCTCGTCATTAGTACAAAAAAGTTAATGCGACATTTTCTTTGAAACATTTATCTAGGAGATGCTTGACACTCGAACTCGGGGGTCATTGGTGTGAGTGTGCTTCGCAGCCTTAATCTGCTACAACTATATGCCACGGCTATTTGCAATCATTTTTGCCATTTGTTATTGCGTAAAGTACTTCAGCGGCGCGATTGCAAAGATTGTGGTTGTGGCACTTTCCAAGTTCCGGCGACTTTAATACCCGGTGGTACACGTTTTGTTTACACGGTCATACAGTAGCCGCAAAGTAGGTAGAAAAGGGAAAGAGGTCTTGCATCAAAAATAAATGCATATCGGAACATGCGCGTTGTATTCTACGTGAAGGGGAGCTTAAGTGAAGTGGTTAATTAATTGCTTTACTAACTAATTGTAATGCGCAAAATTACGTTTACTTTATCGTGTGCAACGTGAAATCTCTGGCATTGTTAAAGTTTTTTTTTTGTCCGCCACAAAAGTCGCAACTTCTATTTCATGCAGTTTTCTAGCTCTTGTGTCAGAGTTGCACATACCCCTTCTGAAAGATTGGCCGAGAATGACCACGCACTCTCTGGCACATACCAAAACGATAAATCAAAGAAAATCAAATAAATCAAGGGATCCGTCGAATATAATTTGTCGTTTCATTAACAGGTCGGGGTCTTTTAGAGATACTTGTCAGCCGAGATCATGTGCTCAGGTTCTAAGTGGGATTTTTTTCTTGTATGTAGAATAGAGGTGCGCTCACATAACTTTGTCGGTAAGCGCACCAGGATTATATAAGATCGTTCAATGGCACTTGCAGACAGCGCAATATCCTTCGTGTATATATATATATATATATATATATATATATATATATATATATATATATATATATATATGTATATACTCTAAGAGATATATCCTCTAACATAACCGCCGAGATATTGAGTGGCCCAGGAGCATGCAGCAGCAGCAGTAGCAGCATCGCCAATCCTGGGAGAGTAGGCAAAGAAAGCTTCCTTTTAAAATTACAGGGGATGTTTGCATTCGGCACGGCACTTGCGATGTACTTTCCTTGAAAAGTTTGCTTTGCGTTATGAAATCTTAGCGTTCAAGGGTTAGATTTTAGGAGTCACAGCATTTGTTAGGACTCATGAGATGAGCGTTTCGAAAAAATAATAAAAGAGCTTTATGACCAAAGTCTTTCGAACTTTCTCTGGTAACTAGCAGCGCTGCACTGCATACAACTCAACGTCACTACAACTAGACGGTTTACTTGGTATTCCAAAAATGCATTACTTGAAACGACAGATTACCGTAAACAAAATGGCCGCATTCATAAATTGCCCCAATTGCCGCCCAACGGGACACAAAAGCAAATGGGGGAAATATTGAAAGCGCAGTCACGACAACGTTCAGGCAACGAAAATTTGGTCTGTGATCCAGCTTGACCTGCTATTACAAGCGACTGTGCTTGCCCATGGCCTAGAATATGTGCAAGCTATACTATTGTGAGCGTTCTAATGCTGCCAGTTTTGAAAATTCTGGGCGAGAAAGTAAACCAAGAAAATAATAGCATAAAAGTAGATCATAACTACTTTTTTTTTCAGGGAACATTGGCTATGGCATATATCAACTTTGTCCGCATGTGGGAGCTTAAGCTACTCCAAGCGTCGAATATTGCACAACATAAATCATTCATGGGCACGACCTCTTAGAAGTATCGCAAAATAGTATAACCAGTCTTTCTTTCTTTGGTCGTGGATGGCTGTATTCCACGGCGAGGGGTAAGGTTGATGCAGAATCCGGCTTAAGACATCAAGGATTTTGAGACCTCTTAGAAGTATCGCAAAATAGTATAACCAGTCTTTCTTTCTTTGGTCGTGGATGGCTGTATTCCACGGCGAGGGGTAAGGTTGATGCAGAATCCGGCTTAAGACATCAAGGATTTTGAGGCTTGTGTACTTCCACCTCCCTTGCTGGCGTATTGCACTCATTGATCCGACTGGCTTTCGTGCACTACCATCACACGCTACATGAATAAAACATGCATGCCTCAGGGAGAAAATGCAGGCCTCGACAAGAAAATTAAGCGCAAAAAGACACTACCTGAAGATTTTGTACCCGGAGGTCTGCCCAAATCAAACAGAAATGAGTTAGGGCACTGAAATGTTAGGGCACAGTTGGGCACTTGGCAACAGAAATGAGTTAGGGCACAGTTAGGGCACTTGAAAGTAGTCTCATGAAAGCCATGTTTTGAGTAGAGCTCTGCACATCGCGCACACATGGCTGAATTTGTGCAAACACCCTTCACATGGCCGTTCATCTGACAGTTGTAACATTGCGTGCGTATTGGAGCAAATAGTCGAATCGGGTAGCGGACGTGGCCAACCTTCACGTAGGAGGGAGGGCCGTCACCTCTGGATTTCATTCTCGCACAACGTGTCTTACCAAAACGGCCGACGTACACAATCATATTTTTCTCACTTTCTGGTTTTATGAACATAGGAAGGCCTGTATAAAAGATTTCAATGTCAATGTCATAAATTACGCATCCAATGGTCGTACCATCAGCTGGGACAATGGATCGAGCCCTGATGTTGCCAAGCTGCGTTATATGCTGCAAACTGTTCAGCGCACTCGTGGTCATCACGTCGACTGCCAAAATGTTATTCCCCGTGTTGAGACTCACATCCCTGATCTTGTTCAGTACAGTGTTCTCCAGAAACAAGGACAGAGCTTGCCTATTGAAGACGCTTAGTTCAATTCTGGGGGCCAAACAAGATGGCATAAGGCCATCGATGAGCCGCAGAAACATCAACGCATCTTCAGTGTCAGGTTCGTACAAGGTGAAACCCCGTACGAAATTGACACAGTAGATGCGTTGGTGTTTCTTCGCTTGGCTTTGCGCCGCAAGAAATATTCAAAACCGCCTTCCAATGACTCATCAGCTGACACTGAGTACAGCTCACTGTCTTCCCTGTCACTAGATGTGTTTCTTCGCTTTCTCGAAGCAATTTCCGCTAGTGAAATGAAACTGGACCGCAGAATGAAAGCACTAGCCACCATCGTCAGTGTCGTTTACAACTCCAAACTATTAACTTTAGCGCTGCGAGTATGCGAGTTTGAATCACGCCTCGGCGTCAGGTGCGTCATCGGCACCCGGTTCAAGGCAGCCTCGGCTTCAGGTGAACAGTTCTTTAGGTTCGAGATTGGATGAACCTGCCACGCAAACTTATAGGAGAAATAATCAGGAATGCCTGGACACGCTATTACAAAGGACGCAATACCCATCTAGCTGCGGTATCGAAATGTCATCCCAATAGAAATGTTTTCCGTCTAGCTTGCTTAGAGCAATGAAGAGGGCAACCTTTTCAATTTTGAAAGACGTACAGTTGCCCAAGAAATATTCTACAATCAAGAGACCATGGTTTCACACATCACAGCTACATGGACCACAAAAGTGCTGTTGCGATTTCTGAAGCCAACCGGACCGAACGACCATACGGGACACAGTGCTGAGAATATTCATTACGCCGGCGGCTACAATGCGCATCAACACTTGTTATTGACTCCTTATCTTAATCTTGCTCCCCTTTAACGCAGGATAGCCAGTCAGGCTTAGTGCTGGTAAACCTCCTTCCTTTGAATTTATTAACTGCCTTCCTTTCCCCCTCTCCCCACTTCCTCTGTCATTTGGTGTGCCCGTAGCTGGTCTGAACGTTGAAGCTGCTGTCACTGGCAATGCCAGCATGATTAAGTGAACCTAAATAACAATTTGCAAAACAAAAAATGTCATGTGGCATTTAGGGGAAGCTCACGGCTATTCCACCACGAAACTATGAAGCACGGTTACTTTCAAGCCTACTGAAATAAAAACGAACTTCACCAATACCGAATACATTCTTGCGCACGGAAAAAAGCAGTTTATGGCAAGCAGGTTGGACTCGACCATATATACATTAAAAGATTAGATTTTTGGGCTTTACGCGCCAGGACTAAGATATAATTAAGAATCACGTGGCAATGGTGGACTGCGGATTAATTTTGACCACCTGGAAAACTTTAACGTGCACCCAAAGCATGGTACACGGGCATTTCTGCGTTTCGCTCGCTTCGAAATGCGGTCGCCAGGGCCGGGATTTGATCCTGCGCCCGCGGTTTTAGCAGCGCAATGCCGAAGCCGCTAAGGCACTACGGCGGGTGTACATTCAATCGTAGACGTTATTTGTTGACGACTTGAATTTATTCTAGAAACTCTCGCTACAGCTTATTGAAGTTGTCGCAAAAGGCTAAAGTAACAAAAAAAGTTATTTTTTCATACCCATGCCATCTCACATCGGCGTGGCGTCAAGGGCACACGAGTGCGCAGTGTATACAAAATAAATATTTTTCTTAACGCAACGACAGGGTGCACAAATATGCCCAGATGTCTCACAGGAAAACTTTCGCAAGCCCACGCGTGGTCGACTGTAGGTGGCGCACGTGCGTAATCCGAAAGATTAGTATTTTTTTTCATTTTTTTACTTTTATGTTTGCGACTTTAGTGCTTGCTTTCTGCCCGGCGCCCATGGGGGATCCACTTACAAGAGAGGGCGCAAAATGACAGCCTGCTTGGTGCACTTCGATGAAGACCGAAACCCGAGGCTCCCTGCATGGGAAGGAAAAGGTTGGGCCGGAAAGACCAAAAAAAGAAAGAAAGGATTAAGGAAAGGACCTTTAAGCTTCGCATATTCTTCCACCTTCCTTTTCTTTTCTCTTTCGTCCTTGAGAGCCTCGTTGCGTTTCCAGAATTTCCCTACCTCGGTACGAAACCTCACCCATTTTCTTCGTTTATGGGAATCGCCACAACCGATCCTCGTTCCGGAACCCCTGAGGCGAGCAGCCCCCTATTAGAAAAAAAGAAAACAAAGCACCTCGTGCTTAGAGCGCATCAGTCGTGCTTTCGTTTTGTTCGCAGCCACTGTACCTTTGGGTATATTTATTTTATTTCCTCCAAACATGGACCGGGGCCAGAAAAGACCTTTCTCTGTAACAGAAATATGCAGCGAGGCTCATCGAGTCTTGTACCGTGTACAGATTGCTCATGCGAAAGCCCGTTAGCACTTGTCCGGCGTTCCCCTCGCTGACCATTTATACGACATTGTGTGTAAGCGTTTTATTTTGATTTGTTGCTTTACGTCGTAACTTTACGGTTCTTTTTTATTAAAGATAACTACAACCGTGCCGAATGGGCTTTGAGATTCTTGTGGCAATGGAAAGATCGCAACTCACGATAGGAATAGGCATATTTTCATCCCTTAAATTAAGCATTATATTTTTCACTAGGCAGTGAAACCCAGAAAATAACAAGGCGAGGCGACTCTCTGCGGTGACACATGCAGTGGAAATTGTGTCCAGTTTTAATAAATGTGTAGGCCTTTGTTTCAAATCTACACCTCTAAATTCATAAATAAGATTTTTTTAATAGTGCATATTATGTATATTTATCTGTGTACTTGCAATGCGAAAAGCTTTTGATCGGAAAGTGGCACCAAGGTCGATCCAAACAGGTCTCGAAGCTTCGGGCGAAATACTGTTCAGAACAAATTGTCACTGACAACGGCAAGGGTTGTTATGGGAGCAGCGATTCAAGCGTGACTGTGTGAGGAGAGAACAAACATCGGGAAACAAATCAAAGTTTCTAATTAAAACGAGACACAGTTTGACTGATTCAACGAAAATAAAACGCCTGATCAATCTAAGCATGACGAGAAAAGAAAGGACAACTCTATCGCATTTTGTCATTACCAATAAATACCTTCTTTTCAGCGCCCACAACTATGCCGCCGTTATCACTTACAATGCAATGCAGCTCTTCAGCTCTTCAAGTTCACTTGTTACCGTACGCACCCTTCACACGTTGCGTAGTTTTGCCTGTCGACGTTTGTCTGAGTGTGGTGGCGCGAGTAGTTTCATCTTTTGTTAACCTGCTCAGTGAAAAGTAGTGAGTTACGACCACCACATAATTGTTTACATCTGCAGTTCTCGTGCGGCTGCGCTGGCCGACGGGCTTGGCGGCTGACGATGGGACCAGCACGCTACACCCAAAGCTTTCCTCGGCCTCCAAAGAAAGTGTGTTCTGTGCAGGGGTGCAATCTCGCCACCCGTTCGTCTGACCTTCAGCTTAGAACTTGAGACTGACTCCAACCAAATAACTGAATTTTATTAGCCCGACGTTTCGGAGCCCATTCGGCTCCTTCTTCAGGGGGTTGTTCTTCGGGGGGTGGCGGTGTGCCGCTTTTAAAGCGTCTTTTTTGAAGAAAGGAGGGGGGGGGGGGAACACGGGAGGTGGGGAGACACTCCACAGACGGAAAGGTGGGGGGGAACAAAAGGAAAGGGGGGGTTGTGTTGTTGACCGCTTCCAAGGTGCTGCGATGACCGGTGCTGGGTGAAGTGCTCACGAGGGTGCCCTTGATGGGCCGCGGGGGGGGGGGGGGGGGAGGGTTACAGGGTCGCGCCGACGTTCTGTGTTGGTGAAACGAGCGGGAGTCTATCTGGCTGTGCGTCCTTTTCTTCTTTTCGTCATGTCGCCAAGGCCATGGACATAGACCGAGGGTAGGTTGCCCTTCACACGGTTTATGTTATTCTCCGTATTCTGAATGTGCCATGACTCCAGTAGTAGTCTCTTTCGCCAGTTCGTTTCTGTTTGAAGGATTTCAGTTTCCTTGAAAGCAATTTTGTGGTCGGCGACTTCAGAGTGTTCAGCGACGGCGCTGCGAATACGGTTGAATGTCCTGACGTCGTTCTCGTGTTGTCTGATCCTTTCTTTTAGATTTTTGGTTTCCCCGATGTACGACGCCGGACAGTCAGCACAACTGATTTTGTAGACGACGCCTTGAGCTTTTTCTTTTGGTGGACGATCTTTTGGTTTAGGGAGGAGGATATTGAAAGTGTTTATTGGTTTGTGCGCCACTTTGAGGCCTTCTTTTTTTAATATTCGGCTGAGCGCTTCGCTGGTACCTCTGATGTACGGGATGGACACTCGCTTCTGGGGTTGGGGAGAAGTAAACGGCTGAAGGTCCCGCATTTTGCTTCTTCTTTTTTGTTGTCTGGTTGTCTTTCGAATGAAGTCATCTGTGTAGCCATTCCTCTTAAGTTCGTTGAGAACCGTTCTC
Source organism: Dermacentor albipictus (assembly GCF_038994185.2). Lineage (NCBI taxonomy): Eukaryota > Metazoa > Arthropoda > Arachnida > Ixodida > Ixodidae > Dermacentor > Dermacentor albipictus. The sequence goes on along the minus strand of NC_091824.1, from coordinate 128,104,112 downwards.
TTTTCTTTCTTTAGATCCGATTCCGATGAGGAATGAGTTTCGGCTCGTTTGAATAAAGAATTTACAACAGACGCCTTGTGGTTTGCCGGATCGTCGGATTGGAAATGAAGATAGCGGCCTGTGTGGGTTGGTTTTCGGTAGACTGAAAATTTTAGAATGCCGTCTTTTCGTGTAACTTGTACATCTAAGAATGGGAGTGATCCGTTCTGTTCGTTCGTTTACTTCTCCCCAACCCCAGAAGCGAGTGTCCATCCCGTACATCAGAGGTACCAGCGAAGCGCTCAGCCGAATATTAAAAGAAGAAGGCCTCAAAGTGGCGCACAAACCAATAAACACTTTCAATATCCTCCTCCCTAAACCAAAAGATCGTCCACCAAAAGAAAAAGCTCAAGGCGTCGTCTACAAAATCAGTTGTGCTGACTGTCCGGCGTCGTACATCGGGGAAACCAAAAATCTAAAAGAAAGGATCAGACAACACGAGAACGACGTCAGGACATTCAACCGTATTCGCAGCGCCGTCGCTGAACACTCTGAAGTCGCCGACCACAAAATTGCTTTCAAGGAAACTGAAATCCTTCAAACAGAAACGAACTGGCGAAAGAGACTACTACTGGAGTCATGGCACATTCAGAATACGGAGAATAACATAAACCGTGTGAAGGGCAACCTACCCTCGGTCTATGTCCATGGCCTTGGCGACATGACGAAAAGAAGAAAAGGACGCACAGCCAGATAGACTCCCGCTCGTTTCACCAACACAGAACGTCGGCGCGACCCTGTAACCCTCTCCCCCCCCCCCCCCCCCCCGCGGCCCATCAAGGGCACCCTCGTGAGCACTCCACCCAGCACCGGTCATCGCAGCACCTTGGAAGCGGTCAACAACACAACCCCCCCTTTCCTTTTGTTCCCCCCCACCTTTCCGTCTGTGGAGTGTCTCCCCACCTCCCGTGTTCCCCCCCCCCCTCCTTTCTTCAAAAAAGACGCTTTAAAAGCGGCACACCGCCACCCCCCGAAGAACAACCCCCTGAAGAAGGAGCCGAATGGGCTCCGAAACGTCGGGCTAATAAAATTCAGTTATTTGGTTGGAGTCAGTCTCAAGTTCTAATCAATTTCCCAACCAGACAGGCAATTCTGTCGAAATGTTTAGCTTCATGACCTTCAGCTGCATTGCTTTCCGCGCTGAAAGTTCGAAACGCCCATCAAGTCGAATGGCGAGTAATCTCGATATACAGCTCTAATGGCAGGCCACCAAAACAAGTTTCCTTCTTTTGAGAGCAAAATGACGACACTTCTGTTTTCAACGCGTATGGTGTCACTTTGCTTTATTTCCGCCGGAAGTGCTCTCTCGTCACACAGATGTCGTTAAGGCCCATTACAGTATACTAGAAGGAGGCATTGGGCTTACTCGCCCGCGAACGTCGACAATACGTGCTTCTCCGATAGCCCGAGCGGCGGCGCTGGCATCGGCTTCAGTGGAACGTGGGAGCGGCGGTGCAGCGCACCGCGCCAACAGCCGAACAAAACAGCCCAAGTTGTTGAGTTGCGTTGCTATGCTGTGGACGTTGTCGCGTGGGTTTTAAATGCGTGAGCATTCCTATGCCTACCCAACGAGAAACTTGCCCGTCACGTAAGACAATGAATGGCTCATAACCCGGTAAGTGAGCAAAAAAAAAGCAAATCTGTTCGCTCATACCCACGTAAGCCACAAGCTAAAGCGCTCAGAAAAGTCAAGCTAACAGTTCATGCATTCACTGAAATCACCCATACAACACACACAACAGCATACGCTTCAATAAAGAACAAGCTATAAACAAGCATCTAAATCATCAAGAAAGCACTGTAGTGGTGGTTTTGCAACAGCTTTGCTAAACTAACCCTAATTTAGCTTAACACCAAAAGTCATGTGTTCAACTCCCGCCGAAGGTCGTAGGTTCGAGTGACTTAATTACCCATATCTTAATTAAATGTGGTTAATTAACTTCGAGGTAACACCAATTACGTGAACTTATCTTCATAACATAGCTCCCGTTATTGCGACGTGTTTAACAGCACTAGTCACAATTCTCGAAGGACACAGTTTGGACAACATAATATTCGAGCGGTGAGTATTTTGTGTACAAAACAAGTTGCATGCCATATTTTTGTTGCCGCCTGCTTTGGTGCCACCGGCACCCGGAGCATCTCGCTCCCGCTTTGCAGCCGCAGCGGCCGGCGCCTCAAAATGTCGCACCAACAAAGCAAAACCTTTGTCGATTCATGACTGTACTTTCTCTCCTGTTTATCATCAATGGAAATGCTTTTATAGCATGAACATTATGCGATATGGCCACTATAATCTTCAAGTTCTGTTATAACATTCAGTTAATCTAAATAAAGCTGCACGTGGTGATCTTTAAAGGCAGGTGGTGTTATATAAACAAAGCGTGGCCAGCGCTTTAAGCTTTCAGACCAAACTGAAAAACCAGAACGCCAGGAAGGTTACCTTCCCTTTTTCTTCCTTCTTTTCTGTTTCATGTTGTTGTTTTCTTTTTTCTTAGAGTTTGCTCAATATACGGGTAATGTAATATGATCTAATCAAAGTTATGCTTTCGCTGACGGGTTCTCTATAATACGAGAAACACTACTTAGCCGTAATTGGAGGTACAATCGCGGCTCTATCGGTCAACACACAACACGATCGTAAGATTTCTCGATGACATCCTTGGTTCCCAAAGGCGCTAAAAGCACGCGCATTTACCCCAAGCTGCAGCGCACGATGGCAATACATAGAAAGATTCGTGTTGCTGAAGTTTCTCCATGCACAGCTCGACCGCTTCGCGACCATTCTCCGGGACCGAATCTTTCGCCCTAACGCAGCGACGTATACGAAACGCAAAGGGAGGGTTGCAGAATTCCGCGAACATCGTCGCAACGCTAACTGGTGCACGCGAAAACCACCGGTTTTCAATTAACGACCACGTGCCGATGTAGAGCCGTTCTTTGTTTGCAACTCGCTTTTTCTCCCTGATTAGTTCTCGATGACGCACGGAAGCGGTTCAGAGTACGGCGCCTTTATGCGCCATTCCTTTAATTCCATCCCGTCCAGCGTGCTTACTTCCCTCTCTCCCTGTTTTTCTCTCCCCTCAGGTAATCTGAACAACAATAGTACTGGGCTTCGCGAGAAGCTTTCCGCGCACATGTTAGCGATTGATAACATCGAATCGAAGAACGGCAAGACGATTGCATTATGATGCATGCGTTTCGAGGAACTCCATCTCTTTCAACCTTTCTTCATGACCTCGTTCCACCACTAACTCGCCTAGCTCCGGCCATACCGCGACTGAAATAGCACACTATGAAAAGACGTTGTTTGTCGAGGGGTAATTTAATTCAATTATCTGTATTTCTAGCAAGTGCTTTGCCACTGGAAAAGAAGTGTCAATTCTTGGCTGCAGCAAGTGACGACGTCGTTCAATGTCCGTGCTCATTAATTTAATTGCGGCTGTAAGGAACCAAATGCATTCGAACCTCTGGCCTTTCCGTTGTGTGTATGTTCGCGCTGTGCATATCGGTTCCGAATGCGGCGCTCACTCAAATTTCGCGATGATGATATCCAGAGAAAACACAGGGAAGGCGGGCGATGAAAATTCAAGGCAATTAGCAAAACGAGAACAAGGTGAAAGCAGGAGCCAACGTTTCGACAAGTGGACTTGTCGACAAGTGGACAAGTGACTTGTGCACAGCACTCCTTTATTCTCAATTCGACACCCTCGCTGCCAACACACGTTCGCTCTTTGCCGCACCCACCTGCCTTACGCCCTCTCCCCTTTAGAAGAACCCCACCTATATATACTGGGGCGAGCAAAGCATACGTCGCCTTGAAGAAGACAAGTCCACTTGTCGAAACATTGGCTCCTGCTTTCACCTTGTTCTCGTTTTGCTCAGGCGATGATGATATGGGATTTTATAGATGCGCCGAGACAGCCATGCGTAAAATAGGTATTCTAATGTGACCGTCTTTCTTTTTTGCATGCTAGCTCTTGATATCTAGGGAAGTAATTTATTCATTTCCTACTGTTGCCCGTTGCAGTGCTGCACGTTCGATTGAGAGAGAAGCAAGACAAGCAAATTCAAGACATTTTCGTCGGGAAAGCGAGTTTTGCGCTGGAGGGATCCCTCGAAAAGTGTGACATATGTGTTCGCGCAATGTGAAATAAAAGTACATTAAGCACCTGGTTCTCTTTTTACAACGTCTTGAAATTTTTGGGCATATGAAGGACTTTTTTGAGCCTCACGCGAGAGAGCAGGAGCTAGCTGAAGTCATACATCGTCCATCGTCTCCAGTTCGTCCCCCCTTAAACCTACATATATACCTACATGTACAGCTGGTGGGGTTAAATAAAGAATTTCACTATTTGTAATGATTAGTTCTTACGATTTACAATATTCTTGTATTTAAGCATCTTCATTTCACATTTTTCTGCCCATAGAAGTAGTCTAATTCACAGCGTCTGTTGACATAGTAAAACCTGAACGCAATTCCGTCATTTTCTCCACCATAAGTTCACCGAGGCATGTTCAGAGCGTGATGTAATAAAAGACAAATCGATTAACACTGACGTTGTCCTCTAACGTCATATGATAACGTTACCGCAATACACTTTTGTTAGCGCTAACGATATGGTAACGCAATACGTTACTCGCGAGATTTCCTGTGCGCATGCGTGTCTTTTATACCATAAACTACCGCGACGGCAGCGGAGACTATAGCAGCTGTAGCCGGCGCTACCTTCCAGGCCCACCACTAACAATCCGAAAGCGATATTTGGTCTGCGTCGGCACGCTAAGAAATCAAAGGTAAAATCCGAGATCGATTCGTCTCATCTCACACTGAGGAGAAAGAATTAGCAATGTTGTGACGTTATTTTTGAGATCTGTGATTTTTCATGCATTTGGGCCTATGAAGAGGAATCATCTTTCCGTGGTTTTATCACGTTCCTTACGTCGATCGCACCATCTTCCACACCCGCTGGTTATTCCGCGTGGTTATACCACGAAAGTGTTCCGATTTCTACCTACCAAACGGAGCCATAACATCCGCGTTTGTTCAGCCTTGTCGATGCCAACCACCACAGAAGCCTAATTCTTAAGTACATCATTAATTTGTTTCCACGTTCTAGCACAGTGCGCTATGCCAGTACGGTGTTGATCTACGGTTCTGGTTAGAGGTGGCGAAGGCTCAGTATGGACGCAAGGCGTCACGCATCCCGCTAACCACTAGAGTTCTTTAGTACTTTTTCGTTGGTCACAAAAATTACGAGTCCCTCTATGGGAGAACTTCATACGCTGCCAACCGGATGGATAGATGAATCGATGTTGTGAGCGTCCCCTTTAGAACGGAGCGGTAGGTTGCGCCACGAAGCTCTTGTTAATTTATTGCCTAATGTCCTACGTATATCGAAAAACAAAAAAAAGAACCCACCATGAATTTTCATAACCAATGTTTCTAAACCCCTATTATGAACTTTGTCTTTATACGCCTCCATTGTTTGTCGTTTTCCTACTTTTCTTCCACCAATCTTCCAATCGCCTCTTAATAATCGCTATTGCGGACATGTTTACTTTCCCCTGCTCTGGCTGAAACCAAGGACATCAAGGAGGCCAGTGATTCCTAAATCACCTGCTGGGCAGATATCTTCACATTCTAATAAAACGTGCTCCATCGTTTCCATAGCTTTACCGCAGCAAGCACGTGCTTCTTCTTCCTTTTTATATCTCGCTTTATAAGTGCGTGTTCTAAAGCATCCTGATCTCGCTTCGAGAGTAAGTCACCTTCCCTTTGAGTTACCATAGTTTTTTCCCTTATTTCATTCTTTCCTCTTAAGTAGTTTCTCATGGCAGGTTTCTTTTCCACTGGCAGCACCCATGAGATTATCTCAGCCTCTCTGACTTTCCGCTTGACGTTCTTTGTTGCTGTGTTGCTCACCATACAGGCCGCATACTTGCTGGTAAGCTTCCTAGTTCTTTTCCTCCACTGTGAATCAATGTTATTCCTGTACAAATTACCTGAGCACTCTCCCAGCCCATTTACTTTCTTCCATACTCCTCAGTCGTTCTTCATAATTAATTTTACTAGGAGCTTGCCTCAGCCCATATCACCCTACACAGCTTCATTTGTAGACTTCCAGTGAGCGCCAATTCGAGGCGTCCCGCTGACCTTAGGTTCCCATCGAGTCCTACTTGTGCAACCATGACCGCTCGGTGGCACCACCTGTCGTAAAGGGCTACTGGGTGGTGTGTTAGCTTGGCGCTTTTGTGGCAGCCTCATGCTCTCTTTCTTCCTTTTACTATATATGTACGCAGAAGCTCCAGCAGTCCTCTGGAGCTTGAAGTATGGTGCCGATGACCCACCACGCACCGCAGCTGTTGTTCCTGCTACAGAGGGACGAATGAAATGGCATCGTTGTTCGCTTTTCCCAGTGAGACTGAGTGGGACGAGAAATGCAAAAGAGCTACACCTTGACAATATACTAAGCGCTTCTCTTTCTACTCTCAAAACTTTCGCATGTGCGACAAGCATGCTCTTCCCGAAGGCATCGTTAATGACTACGAGTGCCCTAATTGGCACGGACGTGACGTTGAAGCGCCGAAGAGCAAAGCTTTCAGTCTACAAACCGAGTGCTGCTTGTTTAGTGAGTTCAGATTTTTGGGATTTATTGGCATGCTTTCCGACAGGCCTATGGTTCGCGCATTGTGTACACCCACGAAAGCGACCGTACAACCGCGAAGGTATAAAATCATTTGCTTCCTTCACAAATGAACATATTTTTGCGTATGCTGAAGGCACAATGCAGTCGTGGGCGTTTTTTTTCGTTTTTTCCCCCTTTCTTTTTAACTGGTCTGTCATCCTGTGTGCCTGCATCATGCCGCATTGCTTTTCAAATAAGTTACGACTTTCAAACTAAGGTTTCAATTCATTCTCGAGCGTAAATTACGAACTCTTTGCCTTGGCACGAAAACAAAGTAAACAGTTAATTGGTAGGTGGCACTCTATATTGTGGAATGACATCCACAGTAGTAGATATGGCCTTCGAACCGGATCATTCCCAGCTGGATCCTTCAAAAAAACTCATCGGGGCTGGCTGTAATGCGAGGATCCTTTATTCCAGCAACATTTGAAAGGATGTGGACTTAGCCTGCACGCCAGGTACCCTTGCCTGCATTTATTAAACTTTCCTTCCTCCATAATAATTTGTATGGTTTCTATCAGAATTATTTTGTGAAAGTTGGACCAACCAGCAGAAAAAAAGAATCAAATTCTGGGATTTTTTGTGCCATAACCACGATGTGATTACCAAGCATGCCACAGTCAGGAACTCAGGGTTAATTCTGAGTACCAGAGGTCCTTTACGATCCAGCTGAATCTAAGTATGCCAGCATTTTTTTTTTTTGCATTTCGCCACACCGAAATGCAGCCGCCACGGCTGCAATCGCACCTGCAACCTTGCGCTCAGCGGCGCAACGCCATAGCCACTAGGCTACACCACAATGGGTCCAACGTTCGCACTGTACAGTTAATCGCCAGATATAGTATTTCTCATAAAGAATCAGATATCCTTAATTAGTTCTTAGAAAATGTGTTTTAAACTTCGGCAGTGGTAAAAACCTCTTTGCGTCCTTGTTCATGAACAAAGCCCATCGTCCTCGAATCTGCTTTTCAAAATTTATCACTAAAAGCCCTAGTAATGTGACCCTCGTGCTTACAGTTCTCATCTAGATGCAAATCAGGAATCCGATTTCTGCTCTTGTTATGTGTCGAAACACGCGTCGCGCGCTCCTGTGTTCCGATAGGAACACAGGAGCGCGCGACGGTCCTTTTATACAAGGTCCCTTATACGAGGTCCCTTTATACAAGGTTCTGAACTTCGCATCACCAGCGCACACTGATGAAACTGTTTGGTACTCCGATTGCGGATAACTTTGTGCACCGAAGCCTGGCCAATAGCAGCAGTGTTTTGAAGCGTAAAAATTCGAGAGCAGCTTCCCTAGGAAGTCTGCCCGCCTGCCTGTAGCGTGTGGCACGTTGCGCTCCATAAGATATACATAAAAATCCATGCGGGTATATATGAAGATACCTTACCCTAAACGCAGCAAAGGGCGCCTAAAAACTGCGTTCTAAAGAAACGAAAGAAAAGCATGACTGAAAAAAAAGGGCTTGCTATAAGTCACTGCGCACGTAACCACGTAGCCGTCTTATTGGCTATCGACAGTCAGTGAAATGCCATAAGCTGCTGTTTTCGGTAAGCGTAGGCCCGGTGAGAGTGCCGGCAGTTAGTGGAAGAGCGCCCCCTTTTCCTCTCTGTTTTTGAAAGCGCCATACACGTATCGCTCCAACTCGGTTTTGAGACTATTTGCCACAAGTTCGCGTGTTCCCGCTCATATTGCTCATGATAGTACTTGTGCTCGGATATCATCAGAAAATTGTACGAATTCGTGTTCAAGCCTTCGACGGCTGCAAGCTGTATCCATCGTATTAAGAGAAACCGCATCTCCCATAGAGAACGAGCTCAACTTTGCGGCTACCAAATACAACTAAGTGATGAAAATAATTCTAACATATAAATAAATGTAGTATAGAACTAGAGCTAGTAATACGCATTCGTATTTCGCCAGCTAATAGAAATGCACAAACTGACATCGGGAGATTTGCACTTTTCGGTTGTATGACGCATTCTTTTAGCACGTCACTATGGGCTTGCCGGTACAAGGTATTGGTGAAGTGCAGCGCGGATATAGATAACTACAAAAACAAAAGACTAGATGACATACATGCGCTGTTTGCTTTATTTTCGGATAGATGAATTTATGGCCGTCACACTGCACATGCGCATTACACTCAAAGCGCACGTCTGTCGTCTCGTTGTTTCTTTTTTTCTTTTTCTTTTTTGTCATTGTCTATGTCTGCGCTGCCATTCGCCATTTCAGAGAACGCTCGTCTTTCCCTAAAAGGGCTTCTCTGCAGAGATTTTCGCCGACAATCGATTCTCGAAAAACTCATGGAGCGAATGCTTAGTTCTTTTATTGGCGGTGTCCTTCTAAAAGTAAATTAAGTTTTCGCAATCCTCTCCCATACGCTAACTACAGTGTAGGCTGTTCGATACAACGTAGTTAAAGAAGCATCAAATAACGCTTGCTAACTCGACGCCAACGTTCGGAAACTATTATTATAACGAGCTCAACATGTAGCAACCACTACACGCTTGTATCTGGCTGTGAATTACGGCTTCTCCGGTAGTGTAGATTAGGTTATCACTCTGTGAAAAATTACGTTTCCCACGCCCTCGAGTTTGTTAGAGCAAGAACTCGATATTTCTGTATCTGGGCCAGATTCATAATTAACTTACGCCTCCTTTTCGGCGACCCTCCACCCCCTCTCATAATTTACATTAGTCCCTTACCCTTCCTTCTTTTTTCTCGGCTAAAATTTACTTAGAGTGATTTACCTAGTGAGTGAGTGAAAGAGCAAGCCAGCTAGTTATTGAATGTAAGACTTCTGCAAACGATAACGCTCAGTATGGATCAATAAGTCATTTTGATGTAATAGGGAATGGTGCGAACGCTTTATATGTTTCGCTGGTTTCTCGACAAGCTACAAATTATTCAAGTAATAAATAATGGTACCATGAAATGCAATGGTACCACGGGGCTGAAATTGGGCTGTTCGCGCAAACATGCTTGGGTAGTAAATTGGTTAATACGAACACATAACAAAAAACCGCCTATTCCACAATTGAAATGCCATAAAGGGGTAGTGGATTTGGAGTGGCGCTGCTAAGCCCGAGGTTGAGGGTTTACCAGCGCAACTTACGTCATGGTCTGGAGCAAGGCTATTCGCGGTCGTCAATGAAGCAACAGATTAAGAAACATGTACATTACAGTGGTAGCGATCATAGGCTTCACCGGCTCTCAGTATACCCCTCCACAAGCTGTACCAAAAATCAGTCTTCTCGTCATCATAGTAGCCTATGTGATGTCGGTGGTAAAGGAAAACATCATCACATCTACAGGAAAAGAATGACATCGCGTACGTTCACGGAAATTGCCCACTGGACCCTCGTCGGCATGGTTTTCTGTATTGTCCTTCTGTTTCTCTTTTTCTGCATTCCCTTCGCGCGACACGCATTTCATACAATGTGCGCTCACGTGCCTGCTAGCGTGTCGGCACCATCAATATATGTTAATGTTGTCCAGAAAAAAACGCAGATTTCTCACGTCATCGAAGATCACTGTTTTCTTTTGTTATTTTCCTTTTATAATATTAGTTAGGGAGAGTAATGACAGCCATAGTCCTGTGAATCCACAATGTGACTCCGACGCGAACACCGCCTTGGCTTGCATCATAAAAAAAAAGAAAAAGGCCCGCGTGTAATCCGGACACGAGGCACGTCTATATACGGCTTGTCGCACTGTTAGTTTCCTTTCGCTTATAACAGGAGATTGAACGATGGGCCCCACGTTCAGCCCGCACTTCAGCAGCCCTTCGCGCGGTAAACGTTACATGGCCCGCCCGCACCTCTAGCTGGCCTGCTCGAGCAGAAAATAACTCGAGTTGACCATCTACAGACATGCACTGACATGCAATGTCGTCTCTCTCTTATTGGGCGTTTTATTGAGCTCTTTTAAATCACTCTTGCCTTTCGAGGCATCCGTTAGGCCGACTATTAACTTTTGCCACTATGTTACTCGCTACAAGAGTCTTTGTTGCCACTGCGATGGCCGGTAGTCCTCATTTGTTGGAGTCCCTGCTGCAACGTCTACGTCTTTATTTAAGCTACAGAAGGCGGCCGGGGCCGTCATTTTTGAAACCGAAGTCCGTCAAATGCGTCCCGGTGTGTGAAAGGCGCTCAGGTTTTGATCACCCCTGAACAATATATAGACTTCGATGTTATGCTCTGCCCAGACACTAACGAGATCGGCAAGCGGCGTAAGCCCTCACATTATGCATTGTTCCAGCCCGTAAAACACAAGCAAGCACTGCATACCAATTAGGTTCAGAGCCCTGGCCGAATGGAATGGCGCCCTCTAGCCCTCTATCACCACAACCTACACGGTGCCTCCCTGTTAACTATGGCTCTCTCTCCGCCACTCCTGTTCTAGCTAACATCCTCTCTCAAGCAAGCCCTCCACCTTACACACCCTTTCGACAACAGTTGCTAGAACCTACGTTCACTTCGCCGCCGCCATCGGAGAGAGCGAATCCATGTTCTTCGGCTTTCTTTTCTTTATTTTATTTCTTTTTCCATTTTTTTACCTTTTCTTTTTACTCGGCTGGATTCATTTAACCACCAAGCTGTCTTTTCGTTCTCTCGGCACAATCCGGTCCTTCCCCACTTAATTCGCATGTTAGGAGCAGGGACTGCACTCATCTTACATGAGAAGCGTGCTGCGGCCCTCCTAAGTTGAGTCACTTCTGAGAGGGCCAACGGTAGCAGCCCCGAAAGGCATCACGTGGCAACTTTCTCACAGGGCATTCACCAAGCAAAGTGGAATCCTTCTTTGCACCAGCTAAATAATCCCGTAAGTTCAACCCGTAGAAACCGCATACGGCGGTGAGTAGTAGCCGGTTGTAACATTCCATGGTGGGCACCACTCAAGCAGTTTACACAAATTTACAGTCGCAGTTTCTTTTTTTTCATGTGAATTGCATTCTTGGCATCGTCAGACCGGTTTTCTTTGAGGCTGTCTATATAACCATTTTCATGGGCTGGTACCGAAGTTAGTGCAGTAAAAAAATCTGGGACGATGCCGAAGGTGATGTAGTCTGACAATGTGGGCCTCCATCTCATGGTGGCTCTCTTACAAAAAAAGAAATTTAGAATTTATCCGCAATAATTTTCATCTCACCACTGCGGTCGCATTTTGATGGGGGTGAATTATGAAAGCACCGATCTGCCTAGATTTAGGTGCATGTTGAAGAAGCCCAGGTAGTTTAAATTATTCCAGAACCGGCCTGTTACTTCGGCGTGCCCCTTAGCCAGATTGCCGTTTTGGCGTGTAAAGATCGATACTTTAATTTTGAAATATTTGCATCTCAACAAACTGTTGAGATGCAAATAATTGCAAAATAATAATAATGCAATAATTGCAGATGCAAAATGTTGAGTCATTGTAGATCAGCTCAAATTTATTTTCCATACATGTTGACATGTGTAGTTTCTTTCTGGTGACAGCTTTTCACCAGTTAATGAATGCTAAACGTGATTGCTTGGCGCAGGGCATGTCTGCGTGTATCAGAACATCCTCACTTGTAACCCATTCCATTTATTTTTCGGGTTCTCCTCGAAACTTTTGTAATCAGAGTATACGTGCGACGGGAATAATGCTGTACATTCTAGCACTTGCGGGAGCACCAGCGCTTACGCCGTGAAGTTCGATGTGTCAAGTATATATACACCCATATATCAGATTCAGACCATCGATGATCATCGTGGCCGCCACTTCGCTTTGCTCCGAGTGTTACTCTTGTTTGTAGGCGCAAGTTCGCGCGATCAAGAGTTAGTTTTGTGACTCGCCGCTGTTCCACAATCTGGTTCATCACCGTCACGACAATGCGACATCTGGTGGAGGTGCTTCATCGTTTATGTTCCAGACATCCCCGCAAAGACGTTAACAAAGCCCTTACCGCGAACACAACACCAGCGTTGAATATACACATGGAACAATAGACAGGGAACCACAGGCAAGCACTTTTTTGCCACACATATCTTTTTGTTAAAGTTTACCGACATTTTACACGTGTTGTATGACTTTTCGAGGGTGTATATATAGCGACAAAAACTGGAAATAAATATATCGTTGAAAGTCAGCGCTGTGTGTGTCAGATGTGCTTTTCTCTTGTCCTTGTCATACAACTTGCGCTACAACAAAATAAGATATGGCTGCTGATCTGCAGCATGTGCCTAACGCAATGGTAGAGCACATCGCCATTGCTTCTGTGTTGGGTTCAGTGCGCTCACAGATAAGTCTATATTTATAGAAAAGCCCGACTCTGTTACAGAAGAAGAACATATCGCAGGGGGACGTCATCGATGGGACACGGGCAAGTGGCGTAATATCGTGGCCGGAACGCTATCTGTCCAGTCATTTTGCAACAAATTTCGAGTATGTATACCGAATGGTGTGGTGTTGCCATAAGTTAAGAGCTCAGCTTTCAAGGCTTCCAAGCTTCGTGTCGGTTTTATTTTTCTTCGTTCTTTTAGGTTTTAAGATATCCGAGGTGGCCTTTTATCTACGACAAAGCTTGCCGGCTGATGTTTCCCATCGTGCGTCTCTACCGCAATCGCGAATGATGCACAAGAAATGTCCCCACTACGAAATACTTAGACATATCCCGACAAAAATGTACAGACTATAGCAAAAAATCTAAAGGCTGGTCCACCCTTATAGGTAATGACCGGCTGCCCTTTGATTCTCATGCGATAGATTGTGCGTTTCCAAGCCGCTTTTTTGTGGATGGACGCTAGCTACTTCGCAATGCCCGGTTTCAAATGACCTTGTGCGAGATTTCAAAGTACGATGAATTACTTCAGCACTCTCTCGGAGTTTTGAAAGTATTCATCTCAAATAACAGTTGCAGGCATGGTCGGCATAAGCCACTTCCCTGAAAGCAATTTTCAGCCGTTTTTTTTTTCTCTCATTATTTACTGTCTTTCATACTTTTTTCTGTTCTTCTTTCTTTTTATATGTAAGATATGTGTGCGGGGGGGGGAGGGGGGGGAGGGCCCCTTTACTGCAAGGTTACCTTCTATGGCAGCGCAGTTAACATTGCATAATATACCATCTGTTGTGCCTGTTTAGTGTGGCATGTGAGTATTAATTCATGTGTACTGTATTTTTTTCGGTTTTTCGCTCAGTAACATGCAACCTATTGCGTACACCGTTTGTGTTTGATTCGCTTCGTGATCTCTTCTAGGCTGATCCCGACTGCATTTTGATTAGTTTCGCATCTATTCTGCGAGTCTAATAGCCTAATAGTCCATCGACTACCTCTTTTTCATTACATCTGTAAAAATGAGCACTTATCCTCCACTACACACACCTTAATATATATAATTATTTAATTCGGCTTCTGAAACTTTAACATTACAGTATCACTACTACAATTGTGATCCTGTGCTATATGAGTTATCCTAAAATATAGACGAAACTAAGCTGCTTTTAGCCAGCAGCCTTCGCGTAAGCCTGGACGTACTGGCACCTCTGCCGACACTTTCATTTGTGGATCTAGCCAGCCAGGTTTTCATGTACTAATATTTGTAGAAAATACCGTCAATTTTTCCTTTGGGCAACAGAGCACGCTAATTATTCCCTTTGACGAGCCTTCAATATGAAAACGTGGCCTGCCTGCACGGTATTCTAGTACAGTGCAGAAGCCTTTTGCATGCTTATGAATATCGGCGTGCAGAAGTTTTGTATTCCCCATGCCTACTAACAGTCCCTGAGTCACTTAAATCGTCATTTGGATATATGGAAGAAGCAATAAGTGTGAGATTCCGGTAACTGCAGTAAAATAGTTCAGTTGGTCATATCTCGAGAGTACATACCGGGATTCTTTTCGCATCTATACAGATGTTTCGTGTCAGAATCAAAGCTCTGCAACGGTGTTCTTTATACCAGCATACAAAGAGCGAAGATCGTTTAAGCTATGTCATTTTATATCGAATACGGCAGAGCTCTATGCAGCAATTTCTGCTTCACACTTAATGTGTACATTCAGAACCTCCTCAATGGGTAGTTCTAAGTAATTCGCAAGCCTCATTTTTCGTACATACGGGAAATAGCTTTAGGAACAGCAATCAGAATATTTCTATATGAAACAGAGATACACAGAACGCTTACGATATAACAGGGGCTTAATGCGACAGCATTAAGCCCCTGTTATATCGGCGGGCCTCATCCACTTTGGAGGTATCCGTATGCCAAAAAGTCCGGGGACACCTAAGGACTTATGAGTTGCAAATGCGAAAGCTTTAATATCCAATAGAACGTCGCTGAGCAGTCCTTCAGGTTTCGCACTGCGAGTAATGCTTTTCGAGTTTTGACTAGGAGCAAGTTATTGAGTTTTGCGATTAAATTGGTGCGGCTTATCTTTCATTAATTTTTTTACACTTCTACTTTCGCACCGCAATACGTGTTCCAGTGCATTAAGCGCATCCAATTCCAACACAGGGCCATTGCGCGAGCACACATTCTGCTATGGCTGCATGCAGCGCCTGATGAACTCGGCCAGCACGTGCAAGCCTTGACGGAGCAGAAGGGTCGAAACGGAAAAATTGCTTATGCTCCGGCACGCCAGGTGTTGCGTAAGGGGAGAGGGCATCGCTGCGACATTCCTATGTCTCTTCGCTCGTTTTCGTGCGTTTTTCGGCTCCCTTACTTCGACTGCGGTGTGCTGTCGCAGTGGGCCGTGTTTCGCGACTACCGAGGTGTCGGCCGCCGACGATGTAGATGCTTCAGACTGCATAGCGCTGAATGCAAAAATTAGGGGGAATGCAGAAAATATTCTGAGTATATCGATGTGACGGCAGACAACATTACTTTGGTTCTGTCCACCTCTGTCATATTTGCACATTTAATCTTGGCGCATGATAGTTGCGAGTGATATAAATTACGTTTCCGATGATTGGCTTTCAGCCTGACAATTTAACCATTCGGCCACGAAAGTATGCTTGAAAAAGCAGAGAGAACACCTTCTCGAGTTTATTTTGGGCAAACTAGTGCTTTGATACTAGGGTTGCCAACCATCCGGAATTTAGCGGAAGAGTACCGACTTTTGAGTAAATTTCCCGTGTCCCGGCTTAGCTCTTAACTCTAGAATCACCACGTCATTATAGAGTGAAAAAAGCCCATAACCTCTGTAAATATCACCTTAGTGTGATCTTTAAATCAGAAATTAGAAATAACATAACCAACCTCAGTAAATTAGCAGAGCTAAAGAAAAAAAGGTTAAGCTATCCAACAAGACGTGGGGAGGAACGGACTGTACCGACATCTCGACTTAATCTTGGACAAGAAGGCCGTCACTTTACCTTTCCGTCTCTTCTTAATGGTTATTGTCTCATTAATTTCGACTTGTCGTTTTGTTCGCGCGAACAGCTTCATACTATGTATTTAAATAACATGACTTAACTTTACTTATGTGTACATATTCGCATATATTTTAGTGATCCTTTGGTGCACTCATCAATTATTATTTTTTAAATTGCACAAGTTCCAGTACTGCCTTCATGCTGAAGATTAGGTTTGCAGACTCGTCAAGCTGCCTTGGCGTAGCTTTTTTCTGCAGCCCCTCCATCTGTATTGCAAGATGGGAAAATAAAATTGAATTGAATTGAATTGAATTGAACTATGTCGGACGGACAAATGTCCTGATTTCCGAGGTATTCTTTTTTTCCACGGTATCACAATTAGTAGTCTAGGCATTCTTTTTATAGTACTGGACAGCTGATATTTACATTATTATATACTTTTTGTGTTCTGTTGCATTGTCAGAACATATAGGTGGTTTCGTTTTTGTCTTGGTTCTAGTTCTGTTGTAGGCCCCAACTATTCACAGTACCTCTATCCGCTATGCGTGGAGGGCAACGCCAGCTGGTGGCCTTACAGGGAACCGATGTTTACGTCACATCGCCAAAACTCCTCTCTCACTGGTGGAAGCGCAAGCAGCGCAAGCGGCATTGCGCGCGCTTGCACCAATGAAAGCACCTTCTGGCGCCTTCTCTCACATCTCTCTCACACCTCGCAGAGGACTGCGCCGGTGGGGAGAAATTGAGCAACGAGCTTAGTAAAGCTAACTGTTTACAACCGACAGCGCCACCTGCTCCCGTGAAGTGCCAGATGAAGACTGTATATCATTTTATATTGTAAAAAAACAAACATAATACGCAACGTAAGACAGTTTCGGCAAAGCAGCATGCTTTAGAAGGGTGACCAGTATCATCAGGAGAGATCTTCAGTCCACTGAAATCAGGGAATCGCAGTGAATCACTGGGATACAAACAATAGTAGTTTTCGGAGAGGAATCAGGACTATTAAAAAAGTTACTAAATTACGCTGTGGTACCTTTCATCTCGTTCTTCCTATTCTTGTCGTTTTTGCTCATGCTATTCTTCTTTTAGGAGTAGCACGTATACTACAGGCTGTCTGCAGTGTCAGCGACAGAATACTTGCACGCAAGTCTACCACTTCCATTTTAGTTCCATCCTCACCTTGTCAGTTTCTATGTCTCTTGTTCCTATATGCTCTAAACATGCACCATCATCAAGTACGGGAGACGGGAAGAAGCGGGCTGAGAAATCCACCCTCTCACTAGAGGCTAGTTATTCTTTTGGCTAGGCTTTCAACTGCATCCTCCCTTTTTTTTCTTGCTCATCTATCTATCTATCTATCTATCTATCTATCTATCTATCTATCTATCTATCTATCTATCTATCTATCTATCTATCTATCTATCTATCTATCTATCTATCTATCTATCTATCTATCTATCTATCTATCTATCTATCTATCTATCTATCTATCTATCTATCTATCTATCTATCTATCTATCTATCTATCTATCTATCTATCTATCTATCTATCTATCTATCTATCTATCTATCTATCTATCTATCTATCTATCTATCTATCTATCTATCTATCTATCTATCTATCTATCTATCTATCTATCTATCTATCTATCTATCTATCTATCTATCTATCTATCTATCTATCTATCTATCTAATTAAGCATTATTATTACTATATAGCTCTCTCTCAGCTAATAATTTTAAAATGAACTTGCAAAACAAGGAGTATTTATTTTTTCCTCTCCTCAAGCTGCGTTTCCTCTGAAGACGAACAGAATACGTAAAATATCGAGAATTTTTCATGGGGACCTTTTCTTCTCTTCGAGGCGTCGTCAGCCGGCAAGCGCAGGGAAATGGGAAATAGCGAGGAGCATCAGCGGGACGATGAAACGGCGCCCGCAAAGGCACGAACGAAGCTCATTTCCGCGTATGTCCGTGGCAGCACGATTTTGCTACTTAGGAAGCAAGCGCCGCGCGTGCGGCATCAGCGAGCGAGAACAGCTGTAACTGATGTCCCTTATGGGCCAACGACTTTCCGGCGCCCGCCGTCCCACAAGGCACCGCCCACCCTTAGGAAGCGCGCATTCACGAAACCACCCCTTCGCCCTCGTCATTTGCGCCAGCCAGCGCGGTGGCGACAGCGCTTCCGTGGTATAATTTTTTTTTCTCTTTCACGCGTTTCCACAACGCCACAGCGACCCTCCGCGCTCGACTATTGTCACCTAATGACAAATTTCTGCTGCAGTTAAGACGTCTAGCGTATGTCGCGACGCACACAGCACGCGTAATCACCCCCATTGCATACCACATTGTTTCGCTTCTCTTTATAGGCGGCTGGATACGTTGTAATTCAAGTATTTATCTCTTTCTTTAGCCGATTCTCTACTTTCTGCGCGTTTTCCTGTGAGGACTTCTTTGCCATGCAGTATATATTTGTTTTGACATACGTAATTACACAAGGAGAACTAAGCTCCAGATATTGACGCCGGCTACAGCTTGTGACGAATTATGGGTATCTTTCATATCAATATGACAGCCAGAATGGTAGGTAATATCCTCTGTATTAGTGAGCACTGTACGCTTTCTTTGCCCCTCTCTTCACTTTATTTCGCCGGAAGCGTCAGGCTAGGACACGAATGCAACAGAATACGTGCGCCTGTGCTCAAATATATGGGAAGATATTGCGGCGTACCCGAGCGGCACACAATCAAAAGAAATATGTAATTTTCATTAACAGCGTTCCCACATCAAATATAGTCGCTAGTTAAGTTTTGAAGATAGTCTTCATTGATTTTTTTTTTACATAACTCATATTACAGCTTAAATTGAAGTAAAGGTATCCACAAAAATTGCTTACAGTTGCTTTTACCGTAGTTTGCCGATTCAGCCCCATGGTGGTAATACAAGTCGTTCTCATTGTGTTGTCTCTGTTTATTCGAACTATTTCCTGTTGCATACATGAACACACACACACACACACACACACATATATATATATATATATATATATATATATATATATATATATATATATATATATATATATATATATATATATGTATATATATTTATATATATATATATATTTATATGTCAGAGTCTCACAATCCTTGATCATTCTCGCGAGGTTCGAAGAGACTCTCCTTTCTTCTGCATTCCGATTCCTGTGGAAGTTGGAGCTGTGATTAGATCGCACATTGCAAGAAAACACCACCTTCTTTCTACCAGGACATTCAGTCATCGCGTGATCTTAAAACTATAATTATCCCAAATGCTAATATTAAAATTAGATAAAATGACGGATATGCAAATAAGCTAACGGTACTATTAGGCATCAAAGAGACGTTTGAAGTGTATCTAATAGCATCGTCGATCGAAGGCCTCGTAAACTTACTTACCCATTTCCGAGACCTTAGGAAAAAATTGGCAGCTGTCCAATTTTTCAGACATTTTCCGCCTAAGCAGCAAAATTCAGGCAAAGAAGAAGAAAAGCGAATACCGAAGATGCCGGTGAATTTGTTTACCAACCTATCGTATCCTGTTTTCTATATTTACTCTCAGCGTGGCTCAAAGCGTTACCTTATTTTACGGTGTTTCGATTCATGCGCTCCTACTGCGGTTTATACAAATTATATCAGGGCCTGTCTGTAAACGGCATACTTGCCCACATCGTTCCTTTTTTCCGGGAAGATGAAATTGCACTCCAGTCATCAATCATCCGCCGGGACTGAACAGTATAAAATAAAAACTTCTCCTGGCGGTTGTATTTCTTCTTCTACTTCTGCCTGCCTATTGCAGCTGTAGATACAGAGTGAAACTATCACTTTGCCCATCACGTTATATCACTACATTCATGTTGTTTCAGGAATGGAGCCGTAGAAATACGTTTGTTTAAACTAGTATTCACAAACAAAACCTATTTACTGAATTGTTCTTTTTTTTTCCTGTTCTCACTTTGTACTGCATTCTCAATGCTGGTTAAAGTTTAAAAGGGCATAATGTCCCTTTCCGGATTCCTACCCGGGATTTCTCAGGTATTCTCCCAGCCTACGATTACCTAGGGATCGATTAACCAATACAATACGATTAACCTAGGGATCGTAGAACTTTTGATTGCCCCTCTCGGGCGTTAACGATATCGGTCGCATTGTGACAGTATGGAAGCAATAACTACCATGTATTTAGATAGCGCCGCTCGTTATATAAGCTGTCGAAAATAACATTAATATTGATTATGCATGCATTCGCTTTGGCGGAGCCAGTGCATCCATAATCAATAAGGTCTGTCAAACCCATGTAGGCTTGGGCTGCGAAACTACACTAATGCATGGCTTCGTGTTGACCGTGCGCCGACAAAGTAACACGCTTACGCAACAAATGCGGAGGAAAGCAAGAAGAAAAGGCTGCACAGTGACCCACCCTTACGAATTGGAAGTACACATTCACGTTTTCTATTCACGGTGAATGGCTTTTGCAAAGTATTTCAGGCACGAATGGATACTTTTCTCCTTCTGACATCTCGTGGTTTACTGACACACTGTGTTGGTCTCTAATTAGTACATTCAAAATACGACATGCGCGGTCCGTCCAGTAGTTCCACAAGTTGTTAGTAACGCTGGTTATTAAAACCGCTCGTCCCCACTCATCGCTCCTTCGTCCATGGCAACCGTTTGTTATTTTTAGAGTAGAGCGACTACATTGTTTAGACTACTTCTCGTTTTGGTCATCCATTTTGTCGTACAACTTTCCTAGAAGACGGTGGCTTCTGCTATTTGTTTATATTTATTTTATTCACAATTCATGACTACAGTATTTGTCCAAAAACTTCACCGATTCATCGAAACAGGTCTGGCAAACCCAATTAGCGCTAACGGCACCAATACAGCTTTTGCTGTCAAGCGTGCTGCTCGTGAATATGGCGATGGGCAATGACTCGGAGGGGATGTGTTCACGTACGCGGACGTGGACAATGACGGCTGCTTGCGTTGACTTATCGATTGACGTTGATAAAATCGCATAGCATGCGAACAGCCTACGCGCTATAAACTGCCAAAACACTTTTCTTTCTGCTTTTCAACCTTGCTGTATTTTTGGGTAAACTATGACTGCAATTCTTAGAACAATCATCCAGTGGCTTATAATCAAAGCTATGTGAGGTACCAATGTCACGCTTGTCTAATGGCAGTAGTCAACCTCGCCTACGTCAAGCGCAAATTACATGAAGAAAGATAAGATAGAAGAGGTAATGTTCCATGTGCACATAAATATGGTTTCATAAATAAGGAGAAATTCTTTTCAATGGTGACGTGACGGCATGGTAAATTATCCTATCGCATCTTGTTTCTGCCACCTAAATGAATAGTTCGAAGTTTTTGTTCAGTGTTCTCAAATATATTGCTCATACGTCCCATGTGTACATTCATCGCAACTAAGGGAAGTATCTGCCTGCTTCTCTTACTGTATTTTTTCTTACCACAAGGTATCCGACTGCAGAAGGCATTCCATATCTTTTCCCTTTACCTTCGAAAAGAATGGGCCTTTACAGTGAACACAAAAAACAAATTTTTTTCAATGGACTGGAGAAATAATGCCACATTATTGAACGAAAGACACATCATCTACATTTCACTTGATGAAATAAGGATGTAATGTTACATTGCGGCAACGGAATAAACAATTATTGCTATTTGTGTTTCGTTAGTATATCTTTCGCCTGCTTTTACAGTATATTGAGATAGAAAAGATGCAAATGTTTATATAACATTAACATTAACATTAATGCAAATATATATATAACATTAGGTAACATAATATATATATTTGTGTGTGTGTGGGTGTGTGGAGAGAGAGAAAGTACACATGCCCGCTATAAATAAAATACCATCCATTTGCACCATAAGAGATTGATCGAGACAAGCCAACTTACTTACAAGGGAGATTCATGCGTTTTACGATAGTGAACGTCATATTTCGTAATGATCCCAGTTTAATTACGCTCGCCGTCCGCCCGTTGTTATCAGCTG
This sequence comes from Dermacentor albipictus, assembly GCF_038994185.2. Classification (NCBI taxonomy): domain Eukaryota; kingdom Metazoa; phylum Arthropoda; class Arachnida; order Ixodida; family Ixodidae; genus Dermacentor; species Dermacentor albipictus. The sequence continues at coordinate 128,081,983 of NC_091824.1, read as the reverse complement.
AGGCAAAGGGAACATGCTCGCTCTAGAGTGGACAGGGAGACGCTCCATTATTCCGATACCCACCGACAACCGGGAATCAGCGAGCGTCGGAGGGTCGTTAGAATGACCGCCCATTTGCACGACGGAGGGTACCAGTGGCCACACAAGGGGTCATTCTATTAATGGCTTCGGCAACGAACAGCCTACCCCCTCGTAAAAGTCAGTCGGGTGGGAGACTATGGTGCACGAATCGGGGAGGAGCGAATGCCAAATTTAGCCGGAGGGTGTATTGCAATTGCAGGGAACGTCGAGTCAAGATGGCACTAACATTTATGAGCGATCTGAACGCGGGCCTTTGTCTAACGCCATTTCACCTAATAGAAGGCGCTGCTTGAATGTCTAACGGGCATGAAACACTATGCACCTGGACTATTTCGTGCGTTTTCTGTGCACTACTATTATGCCTGTCCTTTGCTGTCCTTGGCATACCACATTCCATTTATTTCTTCTTCTTTGATTGAATCATGAACACAGCTACAGGGAACTGCTTTCAGCTGGCTTCATTATTCTCTTGCCAACTGTTCCATGCAAAATTTATTCCAGTTGAGCTACACATCTGCACCTCTCTATTTCGCTGTGTAAGCCTCACCTATATTAATGACCAGAAAAGTTATCGCGATTCTAAATCTTTGTTATTCTTGGCCTTCTATCTGAAAAAAAAGAAATAATTCGAGAGCATTCCCGCATTATATGCATACGAACATCTTCGCCACAGTGAGCACTTCTGCAATTTTCTTTCCAGTGCCTTCAACAAAGCCTCAGTAAAAAAGTCGAAAGAAAGTGCCACTACTGCATCGGTAAGGACCTGCCTGTATGCAAGCATATCAATTTAACGAGAGGTGCACCGATTCTCCACTTTGTATTTCATTCAACGAGACAGGAGACATGGAGCACTTTCTGTGGTCGCGTTCAAGTTGTGATGAAAATGACGCTCTTCTATAGAACCCACAGAAGGACCTTCCTAATAAGTGCCTACAACAGAAAATACTTGTGTTTCCAGAAATTACTGTTTAACCCGAAAGGAAGCTGCACGTCTTCTTCTTGCATATCTAAGAGAAACTGTTTTGTTTTCCTGGACGAGTCTTAATATGTGCCAGTGACCTTGCAAGATAGGCGCAGACGGGAGCAATTGCCTGTCTCGATCGCCAGGCTAAAAGGGACCTTTGCCTCTGGGACTTGCGATCCGCTACAAATGCCACCACATGACAGAAGTTGAATTGACAGATCACTATTGCTAACGCGGCCTAATGGTCCGAAATGCGAAAAATATTTATGTGGCAATAAATAAATAAGTAAAAAGCAACAAAAACAGCGTGTTATCCTGTGCACAGTTAGAGCCTAACACATATGTTTGCAAGTCGTCTATGTATACAGGGACATGCCGTGGTTGCTTAGTGGCTTTGGTGCTGGGCTGCTAAGCACGAGGTCGCGGATCGAATCCCCACCACGGCAGCCGCATTTCGGTGGGGGCGGAATGTGCAAACACCTGTGTACTTAAATTTAGGAGCACGATAAAGAACCCCAGCTGGTCCGAAGTTCCGGAGTCCACCATACGGCGTGCCTCACAATTAGAAAATGGTTTTGGCATGTATGACCCCATTATATAATTTTTTTATGCATACGGGGTGTTTCACTTAACTTGGGCCAAATTTTAAAAATATGCATATGCTACGTAGCTGAAGGGTGCTCTCATAAATGTAATGTTGTTTGCCGATGCTTGGAGATACTAAGACTATTTTTCGCATCCTTCTTAATTAGATAATTAGTCTTAATCAATTTATCAGCTTCTAAATTGTTATATTTAGATTAAAAGTGTGAATGACAAAATTGCAGAGCAACATGATAAACTACTGATACAGCTTTCTGTTGACCAATACGAGCGGCATAAAAGTGTTTTTTCCGAGCGTGAAATATGCCCGCGAATAAACGCAAAGTGTCTCGAGTGGCATGTCGCGCGGCAATCTTGCGTGTATTCTCGGGCTTCTTTCACTCTCGGAAAAACACGTTGAGCGCGCATTGAGCAACAGAAAGCTGTATCGGGAGCGTTTCATGTTCCTCCACAATTTTGTCATTACAATTTTCATGTGTCTATAATTGATAATTATAATAATAAATTAACGCTAATTATCTAATGAGGAGGAATGGAAGAAATAATCTGTGTATCTCCAAGCGATGGCAAACAACATTACTTTGGATCTGCCTAACTACGTAGAATTGGCAGATTCTTTAATTATGGGCCAAGTTAAGTGAAATACCCTGTATTTTTTTTTTGCGGTGTGTAATAGCAGTCATTGCTAATAAAATATGTACAAACCTGTGTTAGTAAAATGTTAAAGAGCAAAAGCATATTTTCTCACGACAACAGAGAATGTCCTAACTCACGACGTAATTAAACTTAACCCGTACGCACACGACAAATGCGCCTGCTTTTTTTTAATTACCATTACTTACTTATACAGGCTAACGGCTGTAAACGGAAGCATAAATTGGTCCCACGTTCTCGGTTATTAATGTAAACGTAGCTGCTGATTCCGGCAATAAGCGCTTCTTTTTTCTTTTATGGAACGTTAAAGCAACGTTTGCTCTCTTACAATGTATGATCATAGATATTTTAATGCTTTCTGATCAGTCAAACTCGCTACCGTATTATTTTTTGTGACCAGGCAGGCGCATAGATTTGAGCGAGGGCACGTTCCCCGCTTACAACGTCTCTCACCGAGGTATACTTATTACAGGAACGCGGGAGCTTTATGTATCCTATAAAAAGGTGTGCGCAAACTTATATTACCTTGGCTATGCCGTCTCTAGCAGTAACAAAATACTGCATGTTTTATTATTATCATTTCTCATGTTTTGGTTGAAACCATTTTTTGCAGGTAAGAAATATTGGAGTAGCCGGAGGCGTACTGCTTCCAATCTCTCCAGTTAAACCCCATTTAACACTACCATATCTACCTGAGAAGGTAATGCCGCACTACCAAGGATGTAGGGTCTCTTACCAGTGGGCGGCACTCAAACACCTAGTGTTTCTGCATATGCTCGAATTTTTTTTACAAATCAACTCACCGTGCCTGTTACTATAGCGTCCATCGGTGTTTTACACTTTGAATTTTCGTGCTCATGGCAGTGCCTTCAAAGACATATCAAGTAGGAAAGTTGATTATCTTGCTCTTCTTTTTTGCCCGAGAAAGGAACTCTCCGATTTCATTGTTTCTCTCATTCACTCTAAAGAAATTACCCTTTTTGATCTGCAGACCAAATCAGTTCATAATTCTCGAAATCCCACCGTTAGGAGGAGTCTAACGCCAGCACTGGCACGTTCATACCACTCGCACTTGCGGCCCGGCCATTTCGAGTTTGGCTGCGCGCTGTAGGAGCCCGACTTCCGTTAGCTGTCATTGGACTCCACTCATAAACCTGTGACTCACTCCTCGCGGACATGCTTCCAGTTTCCTAATAGAAAGCGGGTGGTGCTATGGTACACATCGTCACTGCACTTCGTTTATCGCCGGCATAAATGAGCGTAGTGGTATGAATGTCGTCCTTGCTAAGCATACACTCCCTCTCCCCTTCTCTTTGTTCTTTAATTTAATTGCGATAGCATTTATACGGACACTCCAAGCGCATTTTTTCCGTCGCCGCGTGTCGTATGCTGTATGTGCGAGTGAAAGCAACCGAGGTAAGCCGACGATAGCGGCTGAATATGGCGCGCTAAGGAAGAAAGCGAAGAGCAAACGCGCCGTCTTGCGTCGCGTGAAAGGCCGTGGGGGCATGGGCACGGGGAAGGGAGAGGGAGGGGGGGGGGACGTTGTGTACCGGCAGCAACCGCACGTTTCATGACCGGGCGCAAGGGAAACTCTGCCAAAAAATAGCGTACTTCTCATGGACACGCGGGGTCGTGCGTGCCGTATCTTAAAACTCATCTGCAGATGGCATGTACCTTTGTGCGCGCTGTGTTCCCGCCGCTCTTGGGTTGAAGTGGTAGACTGCACGAAGGTCACTTCGCTCGCTGCTGCTGCTGCGCTTGTTCTCACCATCATTTTGGCAGCTAGTGTCCGCGCTCATTGAGCGCGTTGTGTTCATGGTTGCTTGTGCGCGTTGACCTTATGCTTGTTAATTCACTTACTATGCGATTGTTTCCAAGTTTATGTGGCCGATAACACTACTATCTTTACTTCATATAACTGTCTGCTAATTTACTATCGCAAGTGCTGCTTCGCCTTTCGGACGAAACTGCAACTTCTACAGCGATGCGTCCGCCCTCCTGTCTGTCGCCTGTACGTCGAAACTCCTCCAGCGCAACACCATGCGCATGCGCGAAAAAAATAAAGAGAGGTGCGCGATTGGTGGCGCCAGTAGTGACGTCGTGGCTCTCCGTAGCAGCAGAGCGCGCACGCAGCAGTTTCTCTCCGGCTCCGAAAAGAGTAAGTCACGCACCATACGAAGTCTGTTGAAAAGTATCTGACCTTTCTTTTTTTTTTTGCGAACTCCTGATGGATATGAAACAAGCGCGCTTGCCTCAGTTGACCTTGAAACTTCGTGCGCATGTGCGAATTTTTTCCCGTCTACCGATAGCGTCAATCGCTGGGACGCAGCGTTTGAGTGAGGTAGTGCGCAGTGCTCTCGTCGGTTTTTTATTGCAAAGAAAATGGCGGAGCGATGGAGCAGCGCTACTGCATCAAATTTTGCCAAAAACTGAGCGACAGCCAAGTGAAAACCATCTGGAAGATTCAGACGGCTTTCGGTGACGATGCTGTGAGCAGAACACAGATTAAGGAGTGGTACAACCGGTTTAAAGACGGCCGCACATCGGTGGAGATCGAGCCACGCTCCGGTTGGCCATGAACACGCCGAAATGACAAGGTCATTGCCAAAGTCACCGCTGTGGTGATGCGGGAGCGTCGTGTGACTATTCGAGAAAATGCGGAAGAGGTGGGCATCAGCACTTTTTCTGCACATTCCATTATGACCGAACATTTGGCCATGAAGAGTGTTGCGGCGAAATTCGAGCCAAAGCTGCTCACAGCAAAAGCAACTTCGTGTTGAAGCCTCACAGGACATGCTGGATTCCACAGACAGTGACCCCGACTTCATGAACACCGTAAGCACTAGTGACGAGTCTTGGGTGTACGGGCAGGACCCGGAAACCAAATCCCAATCGTGACAGTGAGAGAATTCCACGTCACCAAGACCAAAGAAGCGGTGCCCGCCAAGTGCGTAGCAGCGTCAAAGTGATGCTTACTGCTTTCTTCGACTCCCGCTGTGTGGTACAGCACGAGTACGCACTACAGGGTCAAATAATCACCAAAGAGTACTACATAGATGCCCTCCGTCGCCTACGTGATGCTGTGCGGCGCAAGATACCGGAGTTGTGGTCAAAAGGAAATTGGCGCATCCATCATGACAATGCTCCTGCACATTCCTCGCACTTCATTCAGACTTCTTTGGCGAAAAACTAGACTTCTGTAGTTCAACAGGGTCCTTACTCTCCTAATATGGCCCCCGGTGAATTCTGGCTGTTTCCCAAAATCAAGTGCTAGGCCATTGAAAGGAGCGCGATTTCAACAAGAAAGGACATTATGGCTGCAATGACAGCTGAGCTAAACTCCATTCCAAAAGAGGCCTTCTTGGAATGCTTCCAACAATGGCAACACCACTGGGAGAAGTGTGTGCAGTCCCAAAGAGACTACTTAGAGGGTGACTAGGTTTTCAACGCTCCAGTTATGCCGGTTTTTTTTTTCCTTCGGCCAAAGGTCGGATACCTTTATAACAGACCTCTTACATACTCCTTAGAAACAGGCAGCTTTCAATCAGTAACGCCATGAGCAGAGCCGGAAAGTGATGCAGCCCGGGCTCAAGAACAGACTCGTGCAGCCGAGCACAAACAGCAACTACACACCGAGGATCCGGCAGCCTACCAAGCTGTCGTTTAATGAGCCGTCGGGAATAACCTAAGGATGAACACCGAGCTGCACGTTTCAGCTTTGCTGGTTGACCATCTGTACAGAGCGCTTGGGCGGTGATTTTTTATTGGCTGTTTTGTATTCGCTTCACCTAGGCATCGCCTGAGCATGTTCCAGTGCTCTTCAGCGTTTCCCACACCGGTGCTGGCTGCAAGAAAGCCTTAGAAAACGCCAGTGTGCTCTTTTACTGGCGTAACCACTTTCAATGGGACGCTCCGTGTTTAAGCCTCGTGCAGGCCGCGTTATCGATGTAGTAACTCGTCACTGATCAAAACAAAAACGACCACTTTCCAGCCGCCGTAAAATGAGTGCAGTTTACTTTCAGGCACGCACATAAGATAGAGGAATACTGGTTGCTATTGCCTCAATTTCCATGTCCTACCAAATACTATGGTGTCGGCAACGTATCTATAAAATATGCATGAACAGAGGCTGCCCGCCTACAACAGGCAATTTTGGCAGCACAGAATACATTTGTGTCGACACTAGGTCCCTGAAATGAGCTTGCGTGGATGGCTCACGGCGACCACAGTCATATCGCTTGGATAGAGACTCAATGTAGCATTCCACTTCGTCATTCTGATAGAATCGTCTCTTGCACAACTGCGCTCCGCAATTTTTTTTGTTTATTATGCCAAAGCATTATTTCACTTTGTAGCTGTAATAGGAACCTCGCTTACGGTAACATCATTTTACTGCGGACAGCCGTGGTTATGACAGAGGAAATGGGTCGATCGCGCTCGTCCATTTGTTCGTCGCGATTAGGGCATGACACGGGTCACGAATGGGCATAGGGAAAATATAGTCGACCTGCAACTGAACTAACGATTCTTTGTTCTGAAGTCGAGCATTCTAATTACTGTGGCACGACAGCTTTGCGCAAGCGAAAAGATAATAGCTGCATTAGGGGCTGATAGATGTCCACGGTTTTACGTCGGGCTCATCTCATGCGTCATACTACAGCATTGACCGAGGCACGTTGCCTGCAACTCTGGCGCAACTGCACTGCTACATGCGTTTCCTTCGCTCGAATGATGCTCTTTTGATGCTACACGGGCTTGATTGATTCGTTGGGTTTAACGTGCAAAAGCAATCCTTGCGCTGTGAGAGACGGCTAAGCGGAGGGATCTGGATTCATTTTTTCCACTTGAGGTACTTTAACGAGCAGGTAAATATAAGTACATGAGCGTGTTTCCATTCTTCCCCGCCGAAATGCAGCTGCCGTGGGTGAGAATAAAATGCACGACCTTGTGCTCAGCAACAGAACACGATATCCACTGCATCAGCCATGATGGGTGCTGCGCGCGCTGTCTGCGAGATTCGTGGTTTCGCGAAGCAAATGCGCTAAAAAAACAAAAAAACAAGGTTCTCCTGTTTCAGTCGAGCGACTGCAATGCCCGAGCATTATGCCATGGTAAGACTTGCCTATTACAGCGCAGTGGTGCATATATAGATCGTGGGCGCTGTATAGGACTTCCACACGTAACAATATCTACAGCAATCACTTCGTTACCGTGGTCCAGTGAGGATGCTAGCCAGTAACTGAAGCGCAACGCTATTCACGAGAGAACGGGAGCATGGAAAGATTTTAAACGCGAAGCTAAACCTTTCCGTCCATCAAAGAAGTTACCGGGGCACATTATCTTTTTACCGACGATGCACTTGCCCGTTCGTTACTACCAATAACAAACGCACGTCTTCAGATTTTATAGTAGCCACAGACAAAGCAAAAGCCAGCGTGGCAAAAAAAGATTCGAGCCTTTTCTTTGTCCTACTTCAACAAATACTTGGTGTGAGCTTTACGTTAATATAATAATAACGACAGATAGGAGGGGGGAGGAAGAAGAAAGGAAAGGTATGGGAGGTCAACCAGACGCACGACCGGTTTGCTGCCCTACACAGGGGAAGGGGTTTAAGGGAAGGAAAGGAAGGAGAGGGACGGAAGAAGGTACTAGCAGGGTGAATATGCGCGGCTGTTCGTAACTTCACGCCTGTAATCGGTCACTGAGGCCAATCGATTTCATGAAGCGTGGAAGTGCCCGCGCCGCTGTGTGAGCCTGTGACGCGTGGGGCCACGGTCCGAGAATCTTAGTCTCTGAGAATGGTCTGCTATCTATTCTGGTTGACACCCTCCGAAGAACGTCGCGTTCATAGAGATGTAACCTCATAGAGATTACAAAAAACACAACACGCACTCGGTCGTTTCTGCACAGCTGCACGAGTCCAGGCACGTACCCGGGAGGGCACACCCCGAAGCTAAGCGGCATACCTCCCCCCTCCCCCCTTCTCCTGCCCACGCCACCACTCATCAACCATATTCGTAAAGCGCCGCCAAATCAATCTTGAGACTTGACAGCTATTCGGCGGTCAACATTGGACTGCTGTGACAGTGTTACTACAGCCGAGGCGGTGAAGCGATCGCTGACCGGGTCGAGGGAAGGGCGACCGAACTGAGGGCGTGAAACAGCTTGATATTCTCCCACCTTAAATATGGCGGAATGTTTACGCCTTTCTCATTATTTCGATGTTTGTTTCGATATCTCAAGCTGCTGCAGCTGGAAAGGCCCCACTGATATATTTTCAACTCACTACGTTTCACAGCCATCCCAAAAAATTTCAAAGTTTCAATCAAACCCTGCATTAACGGTTGAACCCATAATCGATATGAATGTTACCCATTACCTCGTCTGTTTTCTTTTTCCGTAATTGTACAGCCCTTCTCGTGCAAAATTTTCAACTGGAGAAAAGAGTCGCAAGAAGTTAAAAAATTAAGTGATTTACTAGGGGAGAGAACCCAGCCACACCCAAACAGGAAGCAAAAGCAAAAACTAACAAATATAATCGTTGTTTATGAAAATATTTATGCACGAAAATTCCTTTATTTAAGAACGAAGCAGAAAAAATGGCCACCCGAGAATGGTACCCTGTATTTTGAATGACGCTCCTACAGTTATCATTCGAGCCGCCTGACGTAGCCACTTCTCTATTGTGCTTATCTGGATGTTTTTCTAACCTTCCGAGGGGACGCAGTACGTCAAGCACATCAGCGTCCTGCGCTCTACGTGGTTGTACAGAACTGGCGGACATGCTTCATTACGCAACTTCCCCAAAAGCAATACCAGTCGGTTCTGGCGCCTAACTTTGTAGAGCAGTAAATGAAGGATACAAAAGAAGTGTGACTGTTCCACAAATATAACTTTCTCAATAGTTCTTCCAGAGCTAATTGGGAAAACACTGCTACAAATCTTCATTTTACGCTTTCATTGTTTTACTTGTCCTTCGCTGTGTCCTTCTTGCGTTTCTTTACTGCGCGAGTCAATTTGATGTGGTTGCTGACTTGCCAAGTATAGAGGATACGTGTATCTCACAGGCGTACTTGTGAAATACACCTTATTTCATTTCTCTTTTGCGGGTAACGCTTGTAACGCTTGTACTAGTAAAAGTACACCCCCCCTAATTTGCATAGAAGTGCTGCCTTGGGGGTAGCCCCCCCCCCCCCTCTTCCCCGAAGAAACATCTTAGGTACGTGCCTGCACAAGTCACATATCGTTGTGTCGGACATTCCAATAAGAAATGAGTAGGTTTTCATAAAAACCACCCCTAACAAGAGGCGGCACAGTAAAGTTGCATGCACAGTAAAGAAGTTCCATGAAATCTGCAGCTATAATTAAGGATCCAGCAAGTGGAGATGGCAGCTGAAGAAAATTGGGGTGTTGCACAAAGTTTAAGTCTTGGTTTGAGCAAGTAAACGAAGACCGCTCGCAGCGTCTGTCCTTGATAGGGGTATAGGGAGTGTCAGGGTTTCTTTTGAGCTGACGGGGTGGCATCATCAGCAAGGTCGTTCCCGACGATGCCAAAGTGCCCCGGAAGCCATTGGAAGATGAGGTCATGTCTGTTTATGATGGCTTGATGGAGACCCTCTCTGGTCTCAAACTCCAGTTGTTCACAGGTCTTGCGTCGTAAGGCTGACTTCAGACTCTGAAGGGCTGCCTTGGAGTCACAAAAAAACGACCCACTTTTGAGGTTTGGCTTGTGCGATGTAATTAACAGCGGCATGTAGAGCGGCAAGTTCTGTTTCCATAGAGGTCGTTGTATGGGACGCTTTGAACGTAATTGTGACTTGTAAGGCCTTGGTAATAATAACAGCGCCTCTGGAGCTGGTGGCTGAGACAGATTAATCGGTGTAAATGTGCGTTCTTTGTTCATATGCTTCGTTCAGTAATGACAGTGTGAAATGACGTAGAGCCACTGTTGAATGACGGGTCTTCGTTATTCCCGGAATCGTGAGCCGTACTTGTGTTTGTCGTAGGGACCACATGGGTAACAGTGGTCTTGCTACAACAGAAGGTAGAATCGATGTGTCGCAACAAGTACGTAAATTACGGTTTGAGGTCTTTCCGCTGGCAAATCAGCAATATAGTGACTGCACACGCGACAGAGATGTTGAATGTGTGCTCTTAGGTTGTCAATCGTTATATATGTTGGAGCCACGTGGCCTGTAGCAATCATGACTCTTGCGTGAGTCGAGGCGCATCATGGTAGTTCAAGACATATCCGTAGAGCCCACTTTCGACGGTACAAATGTTTGTTAACGACAAAAAATGTGCTAAGCGCCACAGTGGGCTACGATTGACTTAGTGCAAGGCTCCAGAATAACTTTGACCCCCTGCAGCTCTTAGCATACACATAAAGCGTGGTACAAAAACAATTTTGAATGCCGCAGCATTAAAATATGGCCGCCATGGTCGGAGATTACATCTGCAACCTCTATGGCACCAGAACACCATATCCGGTAAGCCACAAAAGGGATTAACATTCGAATCTGTTAAGTTCTGAAATCATTCCGAACTAATAAATGCAAACATAACGGCGCTGCATGCAATGTAACTGTTTTATGTACAATTATTTATAAACTATCTTATGTCACAACAAACGTGCGAAACAGAATTTCCATAAACGCAACTCGACGTCCTGTTTACACACTATTGCAGTCTGACCCCTAAGACATTTACATTCGCTGTCATGAGCACTGCAGCGCAAAAGCGGAAAGAGCACTCCGGAGCTGAGACCTAAGTTTAGTTGCCATAGTTCTACAGCCGTGTCGTGCATAGTTCTGTTTTAGAAAAACCTCAATATAAAGCGGCGTTGCTTTTCTATCGCTCCCAATATAATTACCAAGTTCGAGACCATCTCGGAACAACTTAATTTAGGAGCGCCGCAGACTGGTACCTTTTTTAACTATACGCTCGTAGAAGCGCGGCGCTTTTGAGCATAAGACGGCTCGTGCAAGTATTTTCATTCGTTCGAATGGATTTGTGTTGAGAGCGTATCTAGACTAAAGGCTTTTTACTACACACTTTCACATCATCATCGGCGTCGGTGTCGTCGATGACCTCACGTCAAAGATACACGTACTCGATACATCTGACCAACGTATCAAATCAGGAACACTTCAGCTACTTTTGAACCTGGCTGGTATACACTCATTACTGAAAAATGGTGCACCTACCTACTTACGGTGCCTTCCCGGCATCGCTTAAGCTTCTCTTATTTCATGGAAATGTTCAGTTGCAAATACAACACAACGCAATTTACACCTTTTTTAGTCATAAACACGTAGAGTTACACGCGCTTACAGAAAAGTGGAAACTAAATGTTCCATAAGCAGGCTGATGGCTCCATGAGATGTAACCATTCGGTACATTGTCTCACTGTGCAATGTTTACGCTAAACCCTACACTACACGACGTCCAGAAACACCGGCATCAATATAGGGGAAATAAAGCGAAGCTCGGCTGGCCGCTTCGGAACATTGAGCGCAGCCTCACAGGAACAAAGTAATATTGTCACTTACAGTTAATGTTAGACAAGGTGGCACATTAGTGAAAAACTCGCGTACCAACCATCAGAACTGTTCGACGCTGCATAGCATTTTAGTGTTGTGCACAAAACGATCCATTTTGAATTACCGAAAGTCAACAGCGCATTCGTGTACATGGACAAGGCTGGAGGGTTCTGCTACTATAAAGGACACATTTCACAAAGTTATTTCATTAAGAACCCTTCGACACGCCGCTTGGCCGGCTAACCGCGCAAGTGCCAGTGCTCGCTTACTCACTATTTAACCAACCAACCACAACCCCACCGCCACCCCTCTTAGCTTTTTCTTTTTTTTTTTTGCCACTGAGCGAAACGAGAAACGAAAGCTTTTTGTCCGTGATAATGGCTGGGGGGAAATATGAACTCGGCTTTCTGACATGAGAAATTTGCTATCAACTCTGCACCGCCTAATTTATGCTTCTTATCGAGTTTCGCCGAGCGAATGAAACACGCGCAAGAACAGAAAAAACAAAAGGAAAAAAGACTAACCACGCAGTTACGAACCATCTTTGACAAAGTGGGCTCGAACGTTTGCTTTCTCGCCTTCATGCGCTAAGCGGCGCTAATTTGCTTATTGCGTACGCGCATTTCGCTTATATTTGGCGGGGACCACGAGATACGATCTCGATTAATGTTCACCGCAACTCGAACTGTGGGCAAACAAAACTTGGGAAGAAACGCGCGACAATCTACGCGCGGATCTTGCGCTATATTTTCCGGTCCTCTCTCAGACGGCACATATTTCTGTGGAAAATGTTTCTAATTTGCTTGAACGAAACCTGTTTTTGCGGCAGCAGAAGTCGGTTAACGAAAGAGAGACGGAGCGAGTGGAAATGGGTGGTGGTCCTTGCGTTATCATCACTAAAACTGATCTGCCGCTAATGGGGCAAGCATAAAAAAACATCAATAACTACAGTTTTCGTATCGCGCAAATTTGTACACGGAGATATGCATCACTTGGGTTGAACCTGTTATGGAGCGCAGAGTCGCTTCTTGCTATCTACCCTTTCCAGAGACTGTAATTTATATGCGCTGTTTAAATAAGGAAACTGATCATAAGCTGGTGCTTGCGAAACATTGTTGGCAGCTTTTCATTTCATCAACAGTAATCTGACAAAATATGTCTCTTGAGTCAACGTGTTGACGAGGGGTCTTGTTTTCCCTTGCCCCTTGTCGAAACGCTTCTAACAACAGCTACAAGGGCTGCTGTTATGGACCATTAGACGAGTACCGGACTAGACTTCAGACTTTAAGAACGCTATTTTACGCAGTTATCTGTGTATACACCCCTCTACTTCCTGCCCTCATGATAACCTTGATAACTACCATTGTGCTGACATTAGAGAGCAATAACACACACCACGCTCTTGCTCACACGTAGCTTAGATAAGGAGCAGTATAACCTGATGCGACAGCTCTCGTAGTATTAGAGGGTTATTCTGCAAACTGCAAATGACGGTGTTTACAAAAGTTGCTAAAGACGAAGACGGCAGGAACATACACGACAGGACGGGTGCTGAACTTCCAACTAGCGGTTATTTCAAACGATCATCCATTGTATGATCTGTGTATCGGGCCCCTCATGCCCGCATCACCATAAAAAATATTGTAAAATTCAATAAATTCAAACAAATGATTGTACAGTCAATCTGTTCATGAGTGTATAGGTGTAGATCTTGTGTATGATTGTTTGAAATAAACGCTATTTGGAAGTCCAGCGCCCGTCCTGCCGTATGTGTTCCTGTCGTCTTCATGATTTAGTGTGTTTTATGAACACTGTCAAGAGGAACCACCTCGCCCAAATCAAGGTATCTTTGTGAATGACGTAACCGATGAGCCATGAGAAGATTCGGGCTCGCTGTACATCGCAATATGAAATAAAGAAGCGAAATGGTAAGCAAATAAGCGCAACTTCGTCATGCTGCCTTGAACGATGCGTCCTTCTCCGGTGGGTCTGCTCCAATGTCACCCGTAAGGTGTGCATTTGGTCACCGCCTATTCTACAGCGCAACATCAGCAGGAGAATTAACACCCACGTATGCTGCGCAAATTGCTCATAGTTAATTTTGCATCAAAACAGAAAAAAAAGATTCTGGAAGATGCAGATCACTTGAGTATGTCGATATTTTCACTACAAGAATATTTCACTACTTAGACTTTTCGTACTCCCATAAGTTCTCTATAAAGGTAAGCAGTGGAATCTCACCTAAAGAAGTATCGCTTTGGTGCTGTCATTATTTAGTATTATTTATTGTCGAGTACTGCAGTATCACTTCAAGTGCCTATGCTCTAATGAAATCCTTTCTGAATCCATTTTTAAGCGTCTAATCTTTGCAGGGATGTTTCTGAAAGCACCTGCGCGGTCATTCCACAAAATTCCAAGACTTCAATGATTAATCAAATGTCTGTATGATACCGCACCTGCAAGGTGTCTCTATTTTGCGCTTTAATAGAATAATACCAAACAAAAAAGTGCGAACATGGTGCTAGGAAAATGTTTTACGCAACAGCGATTCCACACCGAATTTGCCGGCCGCCGCAACGGTTTTGTGACCATCGTTTCCGAGAGGCACGGCCCTCACGTGACCTCCTGGTTTCCCATGATCCGCCATGGTCCGTTCGTTGTCCCGTTACGCGACAAGGCAGTGATGGATGGCACATTTCTTACTTGCCTACCGCACACCCTGCAGTGAATGATTGATAGAGATAGCCCGCCAATCTCGGCGCGTCTCCTGTGCCATCACGGCGGGTGCTTAGGCGAAAGCAGTTGCAATGAAACAGCTCCTCAACCCCCCCTTCCCCCCCTCCCCCAATTGCCCGTCCTCCTCCCAACATGCTGAGGAGAAAGGCAACAATTCTGCACCACGCATATTTCTTGCAGTACAGGGTGGAGTGGTTCATGTCTGCAAAGATTTAGGCTTGTAGAACGCCTGCCTAGAAACACAGAAACGTTTAGGTGACACTATGTCTTCTAAGAAGCGGCGCTTTTCATGACCCTAACTAATTCTGCCGATCGCTTACAATTTGGTTTGTACAAATGAGTTTTCCTGGCAATATTACAGTCTCTCGAGCATTGTTTCTGTTAGGGGGGCAAAATTACTATTGCTGTTCATATGTTCATATGTTCATGTCATATGTATAGCGGCAGCAATCATCAACTCTTTTCGGCCAGCACTGGCAAGTATGTAGATACAATGCAGACAAACTCAGCTTCTACAGAGCACGATTACTGCATTTGGGTTTACCTGAATTTAAAACCACACTGTAGTTCATAATTGGTAGCTATGAACAACATCTCTACAAAAAATATTCTTTATTGTTTAGCGTTTCCTTCCCAAATAATACGTACTTATGAATGGAGCTTGAGTGATATACTTTGTATTTGCGGAATAATCTACGAAAGAAAAAAAAAGATTTCAGTTTTTCGAAATTCCGTTGTCAGCTTTTTTATCAATTAAACTTCTTATGCATAAAATGTCACTATGATCAGTACACTACTTAATGCATCGGAATTTGACTGAACAAGTTGCAGCCTATTATACGTAGCTAAAACATGAATATAGAAGAAAGAAACGGTAATATCAAAGAGACTGTACAAGATCTACTGCACTTTAATATCTCCACTTTTGAGCAAATTCTTTGCTTTGGCATCAAGGACACGTCACTGATCTCTCCTATTCCAAGCGACCCATCCCGTTTCTTGTTTCTTGTATATGGATGACATAGGACGGCGGTCTGCAACGTTTTTGCCGAATGAGGAAAGGGGATACATGAAACAATACGATCAAGACAACTACACCAATCAGGGAGTGATCTTTCTTCCTCAAAGCCAATCCCGTCAAGCTGTCACCTCCTCCCCTCTTCGTCCTTTTCCATCATCTTACTTCCCTGTTTCCCGGTCTCTGCAGGCCGTAGTGGACTCTTCTTAATTGGTTACACGGCCGGTTTCTTGGGAACTTGCACCTCGCGACGCGATCGCTTTCTCTCGTTGTCGCCCCTTGGCGTTCTGTCAACTTCCTTTGAATAGATATGAATTCATCCTCAAACGTTCTTGAGTGCCACGTTGGGGATTATATTGTCGCCATTGCTACTTCTGGGGCATCACTCACACAGCCATATTGAATTCGACTACCCACTCCGCGTCGCTTTGCAAGCCGAAAAAACGGCCTTCTTGTTCTGGTACTCTCAGTGTTAACTTATTCGAATGCTAGCGCAAAACAATAAGCGAGGAAACGTCTGTTTGGAGGAATCAGTTGATATTAACATTTCGCAAGCATTTCGATAGAAAGCTTGTCCCCTAAAATATAGTAGCGCGTCATGTTTCAAGCAAGCCCCACTTAGCAAGTTGAATCTATCACTCGCCGAAATTTCAGGTACTTGACTGTTGAAAATAATTGTTTGATTTTAAAAAATGAGCTTTAGCACAGAGACTCTCTCAAGTTTTCCGCCGCATTGCTCACCACCAGAATTTTTATGCGTGACGTGCCGTTACAGTAAATTTTGCTCACTTCAGTCAGAATTTTTTCACTGCGGGTAATACCAACCATGCAAAGAAAACACCAAAATTAGAAACATAAGAATCAAGCAAACTGCATACGGTGCGCAGGTATGCCCGAGTGCTTAAGATGCTGCTGTGTTTAACAGACAATGCTGTACCGTCTGTGGCTAGGCGTTGCCTTTGTGAACTCATATGGTTTCCTTATTGGAATGGCCAACAACCCCACGTGCGACGCATGCAACAGCGAAGAGACGCTCACACATATTATTTGTTTCTGCCCGAGATATATTGCCCGCAGACAAGTGATGTACAGAGTATTGGACCAGTTGGACAATCGTCCACTATCGGAACTGAAAGCTTTAGGTCAGTGCTCTCAAAGAACATCTGCGTTGAAGGCCTTACTCGCGTTATTAAGGTTCCTGCGGTCTACGGGACTTCACGATAGACTTTAAGAACGTCGCCCCCTACCACTTTATAGTGTACACGTTTTGTTAGTGCTCATCTCGCTTTCTCTCTGTCTCCTCCTTCCACTCTCGTTCTCTTTTTATCCCCCTTAACCCTTGCCACCGTGCAGGGTCATCATCATCATCATCACCATCATCATCATCATCATCATCATCATCATCATCCTGGTTACGCCCACTGCTGGGCAAAGGCCTCTCCCATACTTCTCCAACAACCCCGGTTATGTACTAATTGTGGCCATGTCGTCCCTGCAAACTTCTTAATCTCATTCGCCCACCTAACCGTGCAGGGTAGCCAACCGGAACTACCTCTGGTTAACCTCCGTGTCTTTCTCTGTATTCTCTCTCTCTCTCTCTCTTCGCGTGCCTCGCTCAGAAAGGCGACTTGGGTGGCTTAGAGGAATAAAGGAACAGCTGGATCGCTACCGTATCAATGTAGGTCAGTGCATGTGCGTGTGCGTGTGTGTGCGTGTGTGTGCGTGTGCGTGTGTGCGTGTGCGCGTACGTGTGCAGCGTACAAGTCGCTGCATGGAACTAAATCTCAACACTTTTTGTCATTCATGACGTTGGATCCAGATGCGAAGACACGTCATGAATGGCATGTTATCGCATCTTTGCAACGCATTTGGTCTGGGAAATTATTCATAAAAGATATCGCGAAAGGGGGAAGAGGGGGGCTAGTAAAACGAATGTCGAGTGATGGCAAGCCAGAATAATGGAGGACTTTCATGAGAATTAATTCAGTGGTGCTGTGCGCAGCAGGTCGGCCATCTTGCTGTGTAAGACAACCTAACAGGGTGGAAAAGCCTGCTTCCTATCTATCGCATCACCACTCCGCTTGCTTTTTATTCTATCGCATTTGTTAGCGGTTCAGCTTAAGCCGATTAATTTGTGTCCCATATCTGCTCGCAGCCAATGTATAGCTGAATTCTGTTTGATACGGAAACAAAGTGAAGTGTCTCTTTCATTTCAGCAGCCTGAATTTCATTGAAAGAAGTTTCCTTTAAAGAGAACTGTTTACTCGATTGCGCGAACGAATCTCCCCTCATGATGCCCAATACAGTTGCACGAAATGTGTGCAAAGATTTAAACCTAGACGCACTCACTGATGTTTTACATCGCTTTCGTTTTCCTGCATGAGAGAAAGAGAGAGAGAAAAGCAAAGCGGAAAGGGAGGAAAGTTAATCAGAAGTGAAAATTCTATTTGCTACCCTACGCTGAGGAACTGGGGAAGGAGAGGTAGAAAGCTAAGAGAGTAGACAGAGACAGGTGGTACGGACGCACGATCACATCCGGTCACGATTCCCGCACACTAACACAGCACAGGATCTTATGCAGCCCAATGAACACTAACTCAGGCTACAGCCATAAGCTATTCTACATAAGCTATCGTACAAATAATGCTTACGTGAATGGCTGAAATGTCTCGCGCTGTGTAAACTCATAACTTCTATCAACGTCGCAACTACGAAACACGCACACACAAGAAAATAAGTACTAAGATGGACTCAGTTCGACATCACAAAATAACTTCATGAAGTTGAAATATAATACTCGATCCATCGCGTCCATTACCGGTATCCTAAGCACTCTCGCAGGAGACATAAGTAGGCCTCTACGACCGTGCTTATCGGTTCCTCTACGGCACCCAAAAGACCTGGGCGCTCGCGGCGCAGGCGTGGAAATTTATCGCGGATTCTGCCGACGCTCGGCCAGTTGCCGTCAAAAAAGTTTCTGAGCGCCGAAACGCAAGCCCAATACACAGAGCACAGTGGCATACTTCAAACATTAAATATAAGAAGTTAAAGCCCTATACGGTTTCGTAGGCGAAGGTGATCATCCCTTTAGAGCGAGAGCTCCCGTAAAGTTCTATAGGTCGCCACCGTGGCAGCGACGTAGCGCCAAATGAAAACTTATGTGGTAACGGCGCAACCAATGATAATCGGCGCACGAAACACCGTCCCGTAGAAGCACGAGAAAACGCCTCGCGAAAAGCATCAATTTCCTCTTTCAAAACAAGCCGCCAGGGGGCGCCCTTCGTAGCCATCACTCTTCATCATGAGTCAATTTCGAGCTTCGAGAGCATGCTCACTGGCTCATTCCAGTAGCGCAAACAGTCAGCACTTTAAAAAAAAAACGATCAGATTCCAAGGTCTGTTGATTCAGCTGCTCGTATACCATTTGGCATGAAGGAGGGTTCGAGTCAGCCGCGTCGGCTACAAGCTCGGGCGCAAACGCCGCGATTTTCTTATGCGGAACTATCTCCAGCCGCCCTTCTGGGGGAGGGGGTGTTGCGAAAACCGGATGTGCTGACGAAGTCTTGGCGCGCAGATTTTCCGCGCTGTTCACTCTCCTTTTGCTTTGCGCCAGCATCTGCTGTCACGCCCTGTCCTTTGTATGTTTGTATATGTGGTCCTGAAAGCCACTCGTGCGTGAGAAACACTCCCTGCGCTTCGAAACACGCGCGCTGAAAGCAGCATAACTGCCAATTCAACTATTTTGCGCGTTGTAAACGCCGCACGTTTCTATATTTCGCCATTTATATAATCTGGATGTATTCATGCACATTTTCTTTCATGATGGCACGTGAAAACGTTTTTGTGAAGCTCGCAGTTTTCCATATTCCTTCAGATTTTAACTCGAAGATTGATGTTTACATAGTCGTGACACATCTGTTTTTCCTGATTTTGAAGCGATTCCCAACCAAATTCTGTCGAACAAGGTTCTGCACGTACCTCTGCTAGCTCTTGCAGTGTAATTTGCGAAGTTAGTATGATGCAAGAATCTAACAGATACACGTTAGGGAACGCTCTCCCTACAGAAGCACCGTTTGAAATCTCCATCCCTCGTTCGAAGACGTTGACGACACTGTACTTACGTAACGTTGCATGTGGTACAGATGGACACAAGACGAAGAAGTAAAAATGAGTGAACGCTGGCGCTAATTGGCAACAGCCTTCTAATTGTAGTGAAGTCAAAAAGCCCGCGATTTGCTGCTAACGACATGCTGCGAACATACTGCACCATAATGCTAACCACTTCTGGCCCCTCGGTCATCACGTGTGACTTGAACGCGCGTCAGCAGCTATGGGGAGGCACCAAGGCTGACTGCAGACAGCATAATGACGGCCGTCCAACGTATCTGTGAGGCGCGGCATACAGCAGCTGCTTGGACAAGATTCAGGTGTCACGGTGCTTCGCTGCACAAAGTGCGTCGTATACTCACAGTGTACATACTGTTCCTCTTGTTCTTTTTCTATTCCCCTTTCCCTAACCCCCAGTGCAGGGCAGCAAATCGGACGCTCTTTTGGTTGACCTCACTGCTTTTACTCTCATTGCTGCCTCTCTCTCCCCCCCTCTCTTCTCTCTCTCTCTCTCTCTCTCTCTCCCGCTTTCTCATGATTTTATTGGAGGAAACTACTGCTGCCCCAGCCATTTTGCTGCCAATGTACGAGTGCCATGGCCTGGTCAGGCACATGTTTGCCTTTAGCCTTGTCCCCTAAGACAATCTGTATATTGTCTTAAAAAAAATCAATAAATATCGAAAGAGAGAAATAGTTCAAATATAAAATTGACTTGCCAGTTAGCGCTTGTGTACGTGTATCTTTAGTCTGTCTCCAGTCGAGCTATGCCACATGCAAATGTATACACCTACTCAGCCTGCTCCTTTGCATGGCTTCGTTAACTTCCTCAATTTTTTTTCATGGAACTTTGGGTTTATAAACAGGTCCAGTAGATGACCACATTTCGAAAGATGTTTGCATTCATGCTTTCGTTGGTTAGCCGCATATCCTACCCTTTCGAAGGGTGCACATGACGTATGACACCAGTGATTATGTATTTGCATGTATAGGTTCGAAGCGCGATACTCATTTAAACTCAGTAGCTGCTATATTCACCCTTTCAATCAATTTATAGCAAGGCTACAACGAACCTATATTGGTACTGACAAGAATGTATGACTTTACCCGTAAGGATTTCCCACTTCAGTTACCCTACCTTTTCCTAGCTATTCACGTTTGAGGATCAAATCTTTGACTGATATACGCAAATTACTCAGCGCGATAACCGATCGTGATGTCATGCACTGAGTGATTTCATTTTTTCCGAAACATTTCCTGCATCCCTAGTACACTTGTTACGCAGTTCACACAGTCAAACTATAAAGAAACAGGGGAAGATAGAGCCTTACATAATAACTTTGAGAAAATCTGAGAATTTTCTACTAATTCGTAAGTATAATTTAGCTCGGCTGTTATTTCGCGTTTGCTTACTTGCTTTTCCTAGCTTATGCCTGTCTACCTATCGCTTTTCCGGTACAAAAGAAATGAAATCCTTGTACTGAACGGTACGGAGAGTTCTGACAGTGTTCCGTCAGAACTGGTTCCACCACAGCTGTATTTTTTTAATTATTATTTTTTATGACCTGGACGCGATGACGGCGACATCACCAGTGTTATTTTTAACGCCACCAATCATTTATTATTATTGTTATAAAACTGTTATTACATGTACCAATCAGTTATTTGCTTTTTTTTATACTCAGCAACGCCACAGCAGGCTTCTCTGTACATAGACCCGTAATGCGAGAAAGCAAGTCTTAAAGGCAGCCTGACGAGAACTGTTTATTCTCTGATACGTGTGCAGGAAGTAGTTCTTCAGAACCGCTGTTGAATAAATTGAAAGAAGTGCAGGAGCACATAGGCAAGCATAAATAAACATTTAATTTCGATGCTTCGGCCTGAGTCCTGAAGTCATCAAGAGTGGCAATCTTTGATGTGACACTCTTGATGAAGGCCGGATCCCCGCTGAAATGGCGAAAGTAAATGTTTGTATTTGCTTGTCTATACTCACACAAAAAAGATTTGGACACCTTCTAACAATGAAGCATATAGCGTGGGATTGCCTCGGTCTAGATGATACTCAGGACACTATGCAGTGCTAATGTATCATCGCTTGAACGTTCGATCTAACCTCCCTCACAAGTCAATGCTACTCGGGTCTCGCAGTCCCGGTGATAGTTTATCCGTGAAGCAGTAATTCCGGCAAGGATATAATTTTACCCCTGTTTTCATTACCCCTTTCCCTTAGGATAGGCCAGCATGACATCAACTTGCATAATAATGTTTTTTCCACTCCGCTTCATATCAGTAAGGAGACTACCGGTAAGAAAATCTCGTATAGGCATTGGCAAACCTGCAGTAAGCGAGGAATTAATGAAATAGCGAAACGCCCAGAAAATTTCGCGTGCCTAAAGTCTTAAGGGTATTTGGAGTACACTTAGTAACTCTTCTGGGCGTATTTTACATCATATTTAAAAATATCAATTCCTGGGACAAAACAAAAAATTCTTCATACATTTCATGCACTCAGAAGGCAAACGCGATCTATTCGGAGCCAGCAGTCCGACATTAGGCCTTTCGCCATTTAGTTGATTCCGGTGCATTTCCAGCCTCCAAAACATTTTGCCGAAGAGCAGCCATACTCCTTTATTTCTGCCATACGAGAGCAGAAAAAGGCGGAAACGACACTTTCTTCTTTAGGGACTGAATAAAAAGCTCTTCCAACGATGCAGCTAACGGGCCTGAGTTCTTTACTGCCGTTGGCTTAAGGATACGTACCTATATAGAGCAGCTGCGGTCCGGTAATAAGGAAGCGCTTTCATACTTTCCCAAAGCTTACATTCAAGCATTCCGAATTCCCTGGAGCAGGTGCAAGAAAACACTGCAAAGGTCTCCCAAAGAAATCATCGGTAAGAGCCGTTTATCAAACGTAGTCACAGAAAACTTGACTGGCTCGCTGGTCCCGAAATCTCACCTAATGGGATATAATTGAACTAACACCACACCGGATGTTTCTAGCCCATCACAGTTAACAACGATTGCATATTTTATTGCGAAAGCAATTATATGGACACTTCAGAAGCGTCTCTACCGTTGCCGTCCCCCTGATGTTCCCTACAAAGTCCAAGGGCGATAGCATTGTCGCCGCGCGTATGCTATATGCGCGAGTGAAAGCGCCCGAAGGTTAGCCGACGGTGGTGGCTCAATCTCGCGCGCGAAGGTACACTCTTAAAGAACTTGCCACCCTTTGTGGCTTATCCCACAACACTATTCGTCAACTGCCTTGCTTGCGTTCCCTTTCTTGAAAACTCAGCGCTCGTTACTTTCGAGAATGCTGTGTCACGCTGGTAACGCGCAAGCTGTTTATGACTTGGAAGTACCGGGTTCGCAGCGTTAAAGAAAGGAAATGCGGGCAACAGAGATGACGATTATTGTCGTGGGACAAGATATGACCGAACGGGTGTAAACATTCTTAAGAGTTTAGAAAAGCGTGGCAGAAGCGCGCCGTCTTCCGTCGCGTCGGAGGGAGAGGGGAATTATACATTGGCGGTTGCTGGGTGTGGCGCGGCCGCGCGGGCTCTATATTGAAAGTAATCTGCGATGGGGACAGAGTTCGCCGAGCACCGATAACTTCGCTTGCGCTGTGCTTTCGTCAGTTTGCGTTGAAGCTGAGGAGCAACAAGAAGGTCAATTCACTAGATGCTGCAGTAGCGCTCCCTCACTTCTGCGTTTTGACAGCGAGTTTCCGCGGTCATCGACTGAAATGTGTTCATGTTTGCTTGTGCACGCGTGACAACACGGTTTTTAATTTAGGCAGTAAGTGAATGTTTACAAGTTTATATGGCCGACAAAACTATTATCCTGACTTCGTATAGCTACCTGATAATTTGGCAATTGACGCTTCGCCTTTCGGGTGAAACGGCGACATTTTCTTATCCGCTATAAGGCCCCTCGAAGAAACTCGTGTGTATTTCAGATTTGTTCACTTATTCCTTTAGAATGAGTGCTCCGCTGCACTCGATGACCTGCACGATGCAACCCAACAAACTGCAGCTTTTATTGCTGAAAGGCCCTAATAAGGCTTTAGCATTAGTAGAAACAAAGTACCAAAAAGTATGTGTGTGAATTCTAGGAAGGCAGACCTCTTCTGTTACGCCTCAGTTTCTCCATGGACGCGCGTTCGCGTTTTCCGAAAAAAAAAGAAACGTAGCGCCGCCTATCAGGTGCCGTTTTATTCACCGATGGTAGTTAAGGGTGGTGATGACTAAAGTTACTGTATATGGTACAAAGTGTACTTTTGGTACCATATGCATTACTTCTAGTGAAGGCGTACGCAACGTCGGCCCTCCCCGCTCAGGGGTGGGCGACTTGAATTGCTCTGAAAGTATGCGGACCCTACACACGCGATTTTTCTCCTAAACTGAATACCTTCTTGGCGCGAAACAAGCGATGTCTCTGAACTGGCATTTTAATAGTCCACACTGACTTAATATTTGCCTTTAGTGTCCCTTTAACCAGTGCAGCAAGAGAATTCGCGGCCAGTCCAGGCAACGTTTCGACTCGCGATTCTTTGTTTACTTAATGCTTGACGCTCTCCTTTCCTTGCTGTATAAATTTCACAGCGAATCTGTTAAGCGGACTTCCACAACCGTTTCTGAACGGTGACATGCGGCGGAGTGCTCTGCATCAAATGTCAACCAGTGAATAGGCTGCAATGCCGCCTCCATCGGAATCCCCAAGTTTTTCATTGAAACATAGTTACTGAAGATATAATATAAATGTTACCTTGCGTGCATACCTGACTGCAACATACAACTTGTTTGCGCGTGGTTTTTCTAGCCAGTAATGGGTATTTCTTGATTCTCCCGCCACGTTTTACCAGCTACACGTTGGAGTTCAGCTGAGTGTTTTTAGGGATGCGGTGGTGATTGCGGATGGCGTGGCCCAGCAACGCAGCCTGCGCGAAGGCCCCATAGCGGCCGTATGACCAGGGCGTCAGTGATGAATGATCACCAACAACAGCCAGCAAACAGACCCCTAGTATTAAGGACGAAGTGCACGGAAACTCGCACATACATTGTCGCTGTCTTTGATGAATCAGTTGCTGATATCGGCACACATCTACCTTTATTAGGCATTATCCGCTGATATAATGCCAAGAATCCGTTTCTTTTTCTCCGTATCGGACAATAAGAAGAAGAATAAGAAGCATGCTATCCCTGCTAAACTAAGAGAAGGTTTCTTGGCGCTGCGCTTCCCTCGAGAGAAATCAGAGTTGTACGCGAGCCGTTTACAGCCTCACATGCCCTTTTCTTTGCATGTTCCTCACGTTCTCTCTTTCTCTTTCTTTGCCTCGTTGCTTAGCTTGTGCATTAGCTGCACG
The DNA here is from genome assembly GCF_038994185.2 of Dermacentor albipictus. Classification (NCBI taxonomy): domain Eukaryota; kingdom Metazoa; phylum Arthropoda; class Arachnida; order Ixodida; family Ixodidae; genus Dermacentor; species Dermacentor albipictus. The sequence continues at coordinate 128,056,913 of NC_091824.1, read as the reverse complement.
TCTGGCGCCTCCGCTTAATGAAAGGGTCTGAGCCGTGGATGTGCGATCAGGCAATCCTTGCTAAGCTTTCCGGGCCCACGTCTCATTTCCGATCGCCGCCGAAGAAGGAAATGAAAAATAGGAACATATGTAACGAAACGAATTAACTATACAAGAGTGCCACAAAAGAAGAAAGATGTATTCTTGTATCTGTATGCGGGAAATATACAAATGACAAATGCGTTTTAGGTACTGTTCCCCCTTTTAAAAATGCAATCTCTATTCAAATGGAGTCGTAACCTTGCTCCTGACTCACCGTTTCCTCGATGCAATGTTCTTGCCCGGTTTCTTTCTTTTCGTTCTTTTTTTTTTCATTCCTCTCTTTCTTATTGTGTGTCAAAGGGAGAGGTGAAAAAATGGCATGAGGAACGTCTCAACATACGAGGGTCCTGAAGTTTCATAAGACATACCAAACTGAATGGCCCGTGGTGTCTTGCCGACGGTGTTAGAACAGGGATGCGCGTAATAAAAATAAATGTTCGTCCGCATTTTTATGTGCCTTCCATACTTAGTAAGAAGAGATCTCCCTGACTCAACAGGTTCCCTAGGACGAGAATTAAAAGCGATGACGTCTCATCTACTCTTTTTGCTTGTAGTATGGAGCTGTATGCAGGCATTTCATATTTGATTACTTTGGCACCCACTCTACTCGACTATTCTAAACCATCTTACAAAATTTATAGCTCTGAACGCTGGTAGATTCCGCGCTCTTGCACTCCTTCACATGCAATTTTTAGAACGTGGCAACAGCATCGTGGGTATAATGAAGGTACTGTATATAATACATTATCAAGAGTGAAACAGGAGTGCAACATTAGCAATGCATCTGTGCGACAAATAGCGGACATCCTGCCGAATCTCCTACTGGAACGTTTCGGCATTTATAGCCGATTTGTCCTTGAGCATCATAAAACACCAGAAAATGCAAGCGCCCACTCTTGCACTATACCTCAATATCCAGAACACCGGTGTCCTGGCACGGAACCGATGATAAATTGTGGAGCGCCAGCGAATTTTACACCAAGCGCCTCATATCCTGCCGTATATCTCAGAGCTCGTTGCCAAAAAAAAAAGGCGGGGAGGGGGGAGGAAAAATAAAACTCCTTCCTCGCTTGATTTGCCTTCCGCCTACTTCTTTATTACGCATTTATGTAAGACGTGTTTTTCAGTGCGTTTCTCAATCCTGTATACGTACAGACACACCCGCACGCACGCAAGCATGCGCGCGTACACGCACATGAACACACAACGAGGAGGTTGGCACCGACCTCCCTTCCTCTGGAGACAGAAGCCGAGGGAGGCCCCTTTCTATGCCGACCATTCATTTTGTTTCGCTTTTTTTTTATTCCGGTTTCTCGTCAGGTTTTTACTTTCGCTGCGTTCCCTCTTTTGTCAATGCACGACGGGTTGACGGCGCTCGTTTGAACGAAGCGCTCTTCTTCGCCGCTCTGTATCGCACTACATCTCCTTACGCGCCAGCGCTGCCGCCGTGCTCGCATCAAGCTCGCAGCAGCACTCTCGCTTGCCGTTCCGTGCTGTCGAAACGGGGCACGCCATCAGACAACAATGATTGCTTTCGCCGAGACAAGCCATGAAAAATACAGGGGCCTGCCACGCGGGCCTCGGCGCCTTTAAGGCGTCCGAGAGAGGAAGCGGGGAGGAATACGGAATTGACACCGTATACAGAATTTTAGAAGCTATCGGCTATGCGCGCTCCGAGATAGCCGAGCTGGACGTGCGTGTTTATACCCCGCGCGCGACGACCTACATGCGTAGATTAATACTGAAAGCGTTGCTGCCCATCTATTTTAATTTTGTGAGTACCTAAGTAAAGCACGGAGACGCTCCCGGTTTGATTCTTATGGCATGAATGAAATGTAAAGTGAGCAGTGCATAAAGCAAACCCGGCCGTTGTACTTGGTGTAGACATGTGACTCCTATGTCATTGCAAAAGCCGTATAAGCGCAGGTAAAGAAAGAGACACAAAATGGAAGGAAATTCAGGGAGTTCATTCAGACGACAATACCTGTTTGCTACCCTAAAATGGCGGAACAGGGTCAAAAAAGAAACAGAAAAGGAAGAGAGGAAACACTGAGGGTACTGCTTTATCCCGAGGTGCAGATTGAAAACATGGTTAATTACGGGTGCCTGCAGTAATGCGCATATCGATTTCTGGACACGGGCGAAAGCTTGCGTGTCAAACTTAAGTGCAAGAAAAGCAAGCGTAACGCAAGTAAGTTACAAGCTGCCTTCACTCCCAGTTTTTCCGTTGCTTCTAAGAGAATTATATTTTAGTTACACGAGCCTCTAGCTGTACAAAACATATCGGAACCTGTCCTACAAATTGCCTAGAATCAGGTATTACATATATGGTGAAGAAGCTCAGTATCTTAATCTGCACATAACGATACATTCGCAGTTTGAATATAGAAGAAGCACAGATTTTCTTTCATACAACGGTTTTGTTCCCTAAACCTTCGTACCTGCGAATACTCAGCGGCTATCGTTTACGACATTGGGCCGCAATTGCGTTCGGTGTGCTAAATTCAGTGTTTACACAATGCCAGTAACAATGACACCATCTGAAGTATGCACTGAATGTATACACCCAAGAGAGCGCCGAATCTAATGAACTGTTCCAATGGCAGCGATAATACTGCACGCCATCGGTTGAGTTCAGTTTCCCAACGATCTAGAACACTAAAAAACCATGTAGGGCGTTCCGCGCAAGCATACATACTACCGTGACAAATTTTGGCCTGCAACCTTCAATTAGGCGAAACTGCTCCCTATTTTTCGATGCTACGTTTGTGTGGGCGTAGTGATAATTAACCAAACCCACTCACCTCATCACCGACCGCTATTGAACATGGCCTCAGTGCGGAAGAAGCACTTTTCGCACTGCACACAATTGCGCCGAACGCAGATCTAAGTCAGCGGCCAGCTTTATTTCTGCTTATCGCTCAGATAAGCTAAGGGCAAGAAAGCTGGGTGAGCCTGAGCTGGCTGATGTGTGGTCGTCGATTTGCTCGCGTTTGCTTGCCAGGCGTAGAAAGTCAGAATTCCGGTGGCGTGATGGCACGTGGCTCCCAGTCACGAAGCCAGTCAGCGCCTAGCCGCACTGGGGTGATGATTAACACGCGGCTCACGTACGGCACGACGAAACACTGCATTCATTCACCCCGCGCTGCACACCTCCCACAAAACGGGCCACCGCCTGTCGTCGGATCCCGCCCTACTAATAACGGGTCCAACCTCCTCTGGACGACTTCCTCTCGAAGTGCACAGTTTGTCCCAACAGAGGACAGCACTCAATGCAGCGAGAGTTCCACCGAGAGAAATGTCAAAAGCTAGCGCGAGGGAGCACTGTCCACCTCATTTCGCATTCACTCTTAGAAACTCGGCTTTTCTTTCGGGTTCTTTTCCCCGCTGCTGCTTTATTCTTGTCCTGGCGAGTACCGTCCGTTGTGTGCATCACCATGGATCTATCCGAACTCTTTTACTGACTACACCTATAGCTCGCCATTTCGCCTCCACTCATCCGTACTGCTGCCTGTCACCCTTTATTTTGTGCTGTCCCTTTGGTTCTCATTGACCGTTGACAGGGAGTGACAGATTATTGCGCCACCTATCATAGGCGTCAGCTCTGAGCTGTCGGCCACATTCAATAATTTTTTTTTCTCTCAGCACTATATATTCCCCTTGGCGCAGTGCTGGCTCAGGTGGTCAGTGCCACAACGAACCAAAGCTTATTTCAGAGTAGGCGTTTTGCTAACGTTGGAGCTCGGATGTCCTGCGAAGAAATTCCAATATTCCCGTAATCCCAGCCAGCTGAATTCCATGAACGTGAGGCTTATAAAGGAACTCAATGCCGCATGTAGGAGCCTCGTAAGGTGTCAATTACAAAATAAAATAAAAAATAACAGATATACTTTCAAGGAAGATTGAAAACACCTCTGCTATCGCATCACCCTCCTTTGAAGCGCCCTTTTTGGTATTTTGTATAGGAATCGTAATTAACGTCTCCTTTGATTTCAGCACAGTGCAGCATAGATTACTCGTGCAAGCCTGGTTTTACATTTACGCCACTTCTCTGGATAGGTTAACGAAGGCATTATGGCATTTATTATGCGAAAAAGAGGTGAGGCGTGCAGGCAGGACACAAGAGTAGAGAAGTGGACAACACGAACGCCGTGTTCTCTACTCTTGTGTCCTGTCTGCACACCTCACTTCTTTTTTGCATAATGAATCCTTACCAACTAGCTCAGCTTTCTGTCGTTCTATGGCATTTAGCCTGGCGACTAATGTTCTTTTTCCTTTGAAGCTCAAGCGAACTTGAGAGTTCAAATGCGTCGCTTGTACAGCACTAGTGCAAATGTTCGATACTTCCACCGCTTGTAATAATAGGCGGCGCTCATGGGAAAGTTACGCTAAAGTCCTGCAAGTACTGTGTGTGCTCGCTCAAGCGCTCACGCTGTTCTGCTACTGAAGTGTGCCAACCGTTACAGTTCGGGCAACAGCGAGCTCAAGCGTTGGGAGCAAGAACTGCTAGAATATGCCAAAATCAAATAGAATTCAACTAGAGGGATCAGAAGCACTACACCTCCGGTTACACCTTTTCACTTAGAGGAAAAATAGAAGCTTTCTAAGAAAAATAATGAAGCCGGAAGCAAATAAATAATTACACCTTGCAGTAAGCTGGACTGTGCTGGGTGGTAGGGGATCCTTTCCGCCCGAAATTACACTTTGACACGCGCCAACCCTAACATGTACAAGAAAAAAATTACCAAACGACAATTATCGCAAGTGACTGCGCATAAAATCGCCCCTAATGGTTTTTAGCCCATGTCCGTCTTTCGCCCCTCCCCCAGTACAGGGTAGCCAACCGGAGATAATCTCTGGTTAACTTCCCTGTCTTTCCTTTGCCTTTCTCACTCTCTCTCTCTCTCTCTCTCTCCGTCTTTCACTGCATGAAAGCTGTCATTTCCACGTCACTAACTCACCATGCATGGTCAAAATATTGTTCCAAGTGACAATGAAAGGTTGCCCAGCGCCTTATGCAAGGTTTCTGAAAACTGAATGACATCTTTTCCTTAAGCCTTTTCTCGTACCGGACATCCTTAACTTAACCCGACTCTCAAGACAGAGAGAGAAAGGCAAAGGAAAGACAGGGAGGTTAACCAGAGAATATACACGGTTGGCTACCCTGTATTGGGAAAGGGGCAAAGGGATGCGATAGGTGAAAGGGAAAAGGAAAGGAAAAATATTCCCGACAACATACGCAGACACGCACACGCACACGCGCACACAAACTGTTTCTGTGTGTGGGCATTGTCACGTAGTCTGCGAAGGCGTTCCTAGTGTTACGCAGTGTCACCGTCGAATCATATGCCACATTGTACAGTCACAATTTGTCGGAAAGTCCCGCGACCTTTAGCTACCGCTGCAGCGCTTTCATAGCCCGATCCTGGCCCGACTCTCAACACAGCGTGCCATAGCATAGCCTGGAAATCTTTCCATCACCACTGGGGTAAAACAGAAGTGCAGCTCGCAGACACTTCGCACCATTTCGGCACGAAGTGAAAAGGGGACGCAGCCGACGAAAAAAAACTGAATGCGTGGAGCTGAAAGTGGAAAGCCATTTGGTTCGACCGCGCTGCCTCATTCTTCGTTCATGAGTCCACAGCAGAAGCGTCGGCTTTGCTTGGCAGCCGCCGCCCCGTGCGACGTCCGGCTGTGGAGATGCGATAAGCTGCCGCCGCTCCAGAAAAAAAATTTTATTCTCTGCTCGCACGCGCATCCTTGTTAGCGGGTGAGGGCCAACGCCCAGGTGAGCGGATTTCTGTGACTGCCTTAAGGATTCTTCACACTGCGCATTTCGCTAGCCTACACGCACGTCGAATCTCAAAAAGCTCGCCAGCGCCACCAAGAATGCAGACCTTTTCGCTGAGTCCATTTTCTCCAGCCACGCATAGCTGGAAATGGGTGCCGAAAAGCCGTGCCGTTCCAAAAGGAGCGGAGACGGACTGAACAGACTTTCTACGGGATTCCATTTCTCCGCTCTCTTTTCACCCTGTATTGTCAGTTTTCTCCAAAACAACATAATATTAGTTTATTTCACCTTTGTCGGACTATCTTATCTTTCGCTCTCTCTCTCTCTCTCTCGCCGAGAAAAAAAATATGACGGGAGTTTCGGAGACTGTGAGATTAGACAACACAATGCAGCGTGGCTGGCCGACAACAAAGAATAAATGAACACACACATAGCGCTACTCGTAATGACAGATGTTGATTTGCCCACACAAACCATTTACAGGGTGTTTCAGCGAACACTTTCAAAACTTCTTAAAGGTTGCTTATGGCAGGTATCACAATTCTAGTTCGTGAGATGGTCTGTCCGATGGTCTAGCGTTCCAGTTACTTTTGTTCTTGTATGTATAAAACGATGTTTTGTTAAGAAAGTAACTAGCACGCCAATGCATTTCTCCGCAAACTTCGGGAATTAATATCTCGAGACTGGTGCCATCCTGAGAATTCGTTCCAAGTCGATCCACCTTGCGAACTCCGCGGGAGCATCAGTGGGCTCCATGCTACAGTTATATCGAGCGCTGTTCATCGGATTCCTACGCTACAGTTCTCCCGTACTTGCTAAAACATGCAAGTCAAATCTTCGAGAACTTCAGAGCGTGCAGGCGCAGGCACTACGTGTTTGCCTAGGCCTTCCGCGCAGCGCCTCAACAGCTGGAACCATTGTAATGGCTCAAGACCATCCGATCACGACTTACATTAGTACCGAAACGCTTAGAGCCCATGTTCGTCATGTTTCACGGATGCAGTCAAGCTCTCTTGCGTGCCTGCCGGAACGACGACCACAGGCGTCCTTCTCCAACAAGGTCAGCATCCATCGTGCCTCCTTACCATCGGGTTTCACACCCTCTGCACGTTCAACCTCAGCTTTGTGGTGTTTAAAACAACCTCAAGTGCGTCTTACGGTTCCAGGAATAAGAAAGAAGGCCGACCTGCCTACCTTGGCCTTGAAGCAAGCAACTCTGGATTGTTTGCAGACTTTCTACTTTGATCGAATACATATATATACGGATGGCTCTTGCACTCAAACCAGCTCCACCAGTGCAGTGGTTATACCATCACGATCACTAAGCATCCGATACAAGATTTCTCATTTGACAACATCGACTGGTTCGGAGCTTGTTGCCCTCCGAGGTGCCGTTGATTATATTAATAACCAACCGGCTAATCGGTAGGCTGTATTCTGCGATTCCAACGCGGCCTTACAATGTCTTCTGGCATCTCTTCGTCGCGGGTCATGTGAACAACTCGTGTCGGAGATACGAGAAATGCACCATCTCCTGATCGCGAAAGGACACGACGTCGTGTTTCAGTGGCTGCCTGGTCATTGCGGTATCTCCGGCAACGACCTCGCTGACGAAGCTGCTAGAAAAGCACACGAGGGAGCAACCCTTGTTTCAATACCTTTATCGCGGACCGACGCAGCCCAACACTTAGGCAAGTTAGCGCACTCTTTGACATTGGAGAAGTGGCACACATCTGAATTCACTCACCATCGCTTGCATTCCCTCGATCCCTCTATGCAACTGCGGCTGTTACCAGGTCTTCGGCTAAATGAGGAAACAGTGCTGTGCCGCTTACGTTTGGGAGTCGCATTCACAAATGCTTATGCATTTCTGATTGGAATGGCTGATAGCGCCGAGTGCAATGCCTGCGGTGTAGAGGAAACCATAGAACACCTACTGTGCTACTGCCCATCTTATGAAAACGAAAGGCAAGACCTCTGCACAGCTCTCAATCAGCTAGATGGCTAGAACCTGTAAATTGCAATATAGGTCATACGGTAATTAAGAAGTTAATTAGTAATTTTTTTGATTAGGCGATTATGCATTTTAATTTTTTGTGTAGGTAATGCCCGCCTCTTCGAGTAGAGCAGCTCATGAACTAGAATTGCCCGATCTGCCACAGGGAACCTTTAAAAAACTGAAAGCGTTCGCTGAAATACCCGGTATATACTTAACCCGGCGATTGAGAACAAGAACATCAGTATCCAGAGCCAAACATCAATGGACCAACATGTGCTCACAGCGTAATCACAACTTACTAGGCACAGGGCCATAGCAATAATTCAAGAAATCGCATCTTCTTTTCTTATTTTATTTTCTTCTTTTTCGGATAGCGACACCGAAGGCATGCTCATATATTTTTTTAATAATTTTATCAGTCTCCGAAATTTCTTTTGTCATTTCGCTTTGGGCCCGATTGAATATAGCATATTTTTTTTCTAAGCGGGATGTAGCCGCACTTCCGGCAATGCATATTTAAATGGTCTGAAAAACTTTAGCAGCATTATAATGATGCTCGTTTAGCCTCTGATTAATGTAATGGCTTGTCGGGCCGATATATGCTCGTTTGCACGACAGGGGTACTAAATAAATAGCATTTTGTATGCAAAATTCAATATTCAAATAGCATTTTGTACGCACACTGCTTGGGGTGCCTTGTGAGACAGGCGGTTCCTTCTTGTCCGAGTTTGCTTTCTTGCGGAGCATTTGCAATTGTTCAGGGGCAGAAAAAACTACGTCCACCTTCTCGCTATTTTTTTCATATTATGAAAGATGTTATGTTCGTAAGGTACAGCCTTACATGACACTATCTTTTTTAAAGGTGAGTATTCTCCTTTTAAATATGAATATTGCCAGATCCTGACCAGGAGTTTACCACTAGCATTGAAAAAAAGTGTATAGTCACTACATTGTACTGGTACTAACGTACGGGGCAGAAATTTGAAGGTTGACAAAGAAGCTCGACACCAGATCAAGTACCGCGCAATGAGCCATGGAACGAGAAATGTTAGGCGTAAGGATAAGAGGCAGGAAGACAGCGGTGTGGATCAGAGAGCAAATGAGGATAGCCGATATCCTAATTGAGATTAAGAGAAACAACTGGAGCTTGGAAGGCCATGTAATGCGTAAGATGGATAACCGGTGCGCCATTAGAGTTACAGAATGGGGGCGACAAGGGAAGTACAGTCGAGGACGGCAGAAGACTAGGCAGCCGATGAAGTTAGGAAATTCGTAGGCGCTAGTTGCGTATGGTTGGCGCAGGACAGGGCTAATTGAAGATCGCAGGGAGAGGCCGTCGTCCTGTAGTGGACATAAAAATAAGGGGACGACGAAGACGAAGACGACGACGACGACGACGACGACGACGACGATGATGATGATGATTATGATGATCAACGTGGTCATTGGTTGTCTCCAACTATATTATACAAAATTTTCGTGCACTGGTTCCCCACACAAGTTGGTATATATACACGTATGTGATCGAGTACATAACAGTCCCTCATCATGAAACAAGTTGTCGCCGGTGTGGTATTCACGTAACAAAGTCTCCGTCTGATTCTTTATTTCGTGCAAAAATATTTAGCCTTAAAATAGGACAAGTATTCAACCTAAAAATAGGGTGCCAATTCAGAGAATGGAATGGGACGCTGCGATGAATCGATGCCTGCCTTACGAGCAAACAACGATAGATCATCCTGTCGACAAGAGATTTCTGTCGGACGTATAGGTGTACGAGGCCGTCCCACACTGTGTGTCCGGCGATGGGACAGTCTATCGGCATGCATGTGAAACATGCGATTGAAGTGGTCGCTTAAGCTTCTAGTGCGCTTCAGTCCTGACTTACGACTCCTTTTTGTTCCTTACCATGACAATGAAAAACAAACAAAAAAACTTGAAACTTCAATGGATGTGGTTCAGGTGCGTCCTGTCATGTGACACAAAGTATGAAAGTCAGGCAAAACTTTATTTGAGTCATTTTTCACGGGCGGTCGAACGAAACCATTAGAATTCATGAGCCTGAAACGTATGTGCAAGAATGCTGTAAGATACGCGCCCGCTCTCCTTGGAATACCTGCGTGAAACATATTATGCACGCATCACAAAACTCGCTTCACTTACTACTGACGCTCGTTCCAAAAGTCTCGATGCAGATTAAACTTGAATACAATAGCGCTGCCCCATACCATATTTGTTGTCTGTGGTATGTTCACATTGTTTACCGCTTTCCTAAGACCGAATGAACACCAACAGAAGCTATAACATATTCAATTTCAACAACGGCTGCGGGCTTCCCACTCACCCACTCTCCCGTCAATGCCTTCCGTGCCCCGTTGCAGTTATCCTTTCTCCACAAATATTCAGTGGCTTCTTCTACTTTCAAAAGGAGCCTGTCCTTGGAGATGTATACGTCCCTTATCTATGCATCGCAGCATTCACTGGTTATGTAAAGCGCGCCAGCAAGGTTGTATAATCAAAACTTTGGGCGCCATGCCGGCCTTTCGAAAACCACAATGCCTGCCCAAAGTCTTATACTCGTAAGTTGGCAGAAGAACGATCGGTATTCTGTTTTTATGAAACGATGCAATGTTGCTAATTCTTAGAAAAAGAAAAAAAATGTCATCAGTATGCTTACATTGAATGTACACCTCTCTCCACAAGAGCTTTCGTAACGCGAAGCTCACTAGAAGAGTCCTGTCCGCGGATCGTCGAATTCTAGTGTATTCAATAGGTTGGCTACACAAAGACTAACGCTATTCCTTGCTGAATTCTTGCCTTCCCGACTAGGCATGCAAATGTTCAGAATGTTTGTGGCGTACCTGCATTTCGAAAGCTTTTCTGTGCAGCTTTTCTGCGCAGATGTGGCAGTATCTGAAAGGCGTGTAGCGTGTTCCTAGGAAAGGACTGACATACACTTCGGTATCAGCTAGATGAAAGAAGCAATTCATTCCTTGAGCTTGAATACAGCCCATTAGAGGCAATGAACTACCGACACAGGAAAATGTTAAAGTATTTCGTTGTAGAGTAGCTGATGTCCTATTGGTTCTTCGTATGTTTCTCATCGCAAGATGCTGCTTTTCGAATAAAAACATCAAAAACATACGAACGAATGTTGTGTGCCTTCAACTTGAAGAGCTGGTCCGGGTACATTTCCCACACAGAGTAAGCTCGTCTTAGCATGGTAGAATTCAATCGGACCACATTCTCACCCTTACGCACGGTTGGACGAAATGTGTTCGTTCATTGGCCAGTTCATTGTTGGTGAAAGCCAGAGAGTTTATTGAGCCAGAGAGAAATGAGAGTTTATTGGCTAACTTTGAGTTATTTCATCCAATTTCGAATTATGTTCCTCCAAAGGGGAGGAAAGCATCAGGTCTCGCGACACTGATGCAGCTGCAGTACAAATTCAATACAGTTGCAACTTATTGCTCTCAACTGCGTCTACGCGCAGGCACACTGACCTGGCGATAAAAGCACTTCTAACATTTCGCCTCTTCGACAAAGAAGGCCCATGAATTTTTCACTGACTTTTATTATTTGGCTTTATGACGTGGTAGACTTATTCCTCTTTTATAATGAAGTTATGTTTCTTCTTTTGCTTTTTTTCTTCTTCTACATAATGCATGGTAAGTTGGCTGCGGAACCAGGAAACGCATTTTGCAGCCACGTTCGAGTCTTCTTCTAAGCACGCCGCTACACTTTTGCGCAGCGGTGCCTTGGTCATGTTCCAGAAATTTCATAGATTGAGTTTCAAAACTGGTCAGCGCACTTTCGCTAGGTAAGCGTCCTTTCTGAAATTGAATAAACTACCGATGCCTCCTTGCCTCCATCTCAACTAAAACGCTTCTTCCATCGAAATAATGTTGCCGAAAAAAAAAAAACTTCATCCACTTTTCTAAAGTGCTAGGTGCTCCATTGCTTTCCGTGGGGATTTGTTTCTTCTTTGTGAAGTTGTCATTTTTAGGTAGACGCTTCACGTCTCCAGGCGCGGCGGCAACCAAAATATTACATTTTCAGTGAAACGCCTGTACTCAGTGCATGGGTGAATAAATAAAGAAATCGCACTTTCAACGCGCCTACTCACATCACCGCACGCATGCGCTAGTAGGTCGAGAGTAAAGTATGTGTGGTCCGCCTACACCTGCAATATATATTCTAGCACTTAAGCCACCGGACGCGAATCGTTCTGATTCGAAATAAAGTTTTCTCACATGAAATGCTTGACTCAAAAACTAGTTTCGTTGCCCAAGCACACCCCTAACCAATACTCTAATATTTTAACGACAAGATCGTGCTTTTTTCTCAAGGATGCGTAGCTAATTCAGCTACAGTTGACAGTGCGATTAGACGAGAAGGTTGTCTGGCACCTTATTTAGAGCAAGTTGTCGCGTTCCCAAGTGCTGCATGACACACTGTTCCATAATATCTAATGGTATCGGTACATCTCTCGCCAGTAATAATCTCAAAATCTCAAAACCTCAGTCAACACTTAAGGGCACCGCGAATGTTCGAGGCACATGCTGACAAGATCGCGCGGCGTTCAGAATTCAATTTACCTGTGGGAGGCAGTTCTCTCCGGCACTATTTTTTTTTCTTCTGTGCTTCAGTCGCTTTCTCTTTATTTTTTCCTTTAGCATTGTCAGCCGTGGCCATTCTACCCGCTCACACGGTGACACGCCCGTTCCCGCAAGCCTGACGACGCGAAAAACACAGCCAAGCCCGGAACGTCACCGAAGCAACTTCATGCGACGCCTGAACCAACCCAAAACCCGATAGACGTAGGGAGCCCAGAGCTCAGGCGTCAAAGCGAGGGCGGCAATAGAAGTATGCAGAAGTGCCGAGAGGAAGTGGCCGCGGGGGCGAGACGGGGGGTGGTGGGGGTGGCTGTTGAGGGTGGAGGGCACCTTAAACAACGCTCCCGCTCTGACGTGCCCGCCACGCACCCGCGCCCGCTGCAAGTTATGCGCAAGGGCGATCAGAGCCGCCGCTTGTCCGAATGAGTCACACGGTTGAGGCCTCCCGTTCTCTCAAGCATCGGATGGCTCTCGCTCCGTGAACGGCTGGTTTTACGCGTTCCCTAGATATTCACAACGGCGAGGAGGAGAAGGAGGCGGACGAAGCGATGGTGCAGGCGGCGAGGCGTCGTCGTTTCCAGACGGCAGCACTCACCCAGCGGGGTTCCGCACGCCGATACCCAGCGCGTGTCTTCGCCCTCGGCGTTCTCGCTTGAGCGGTCGAGTAACAGCCCTGAAAGCAGCGCGCTGCCATACTTTTTCTCTCTGCCCCAGTATATCTCTTCTTTTCCCTCTCTCGCTCTCTCTCTTCCCCGCACGCCTATCCTTGCTGTGTTCCCGACTTCCGTCTCATACAGTCTGCTGGCAAGGTGCCGCGAATTAGATTGCCGCCAGTCGTAAAGCTCAGCGAGCCCTAAATGGAAGGCGAACGACAACGCTGTCGTACGGACGGCGAGCGCAAACACACCACCGTAACTACCGCTTCGCTCGCCGGCGGAAGAGAGAAAACGGGGGAGACGAGGAAAAAGTGACTGTTGCAGGCGCTGCAGCGAGTGCGCCATACCGCGTTGTCTACGCGGGCTCTCCACCGGCTGCGCTCCCCAAACGACTGTCTTCTCCCATTTTTGCTCTTGCCTTCCTTTCTCAGGAACACCAAACCGCCATACCTCCTTCTTCGCTTTCCACCTACCGTGCTTTCCCTATGCACCTTCCTTTCTTTTGTTGTTCTTTTTCTATTTGTGCTCTTCAAACAATGCATCATCCATAGCAACTCCGACAAAGACAAAGCACCTCGAGTTGGGAAGGGCGCATTGGGGGTGGCTCCCGAAGGGGGTCTTGTGAAGCGCGCCTTTCCCCCTTCTATCTTCCGTCTTTTCCCAACTTCCATTGTCCTTTTTCTCGAAACCCTCTGAGCATATCGAACTCAGAAGAGCTGCATTCTTTTGCTTAACAATTTCGGCGAAGCATTTGAAACCAGTACGAATTCAGGTGCGAGTTTCAGGTGAGAGAGAGAGAGAGAGAGAAAGGCAAAGGAAACCAGAGATTATCGCCGGTTGGCTACTCCGTACTGGGGGAGGAGTTTGGGTACGCGATAGGTGCGAGAGAGAAGTTTCAAAAAAATTAAAAGAAAAATAAAAAAGAAACACACACACGCACGTACACACGAACACTTTTTGTGGGCACTGTCACGCTGCCCGCAAAGGTATTCCTAGTGTTACGCAGTGTCACCGTACAATCCTACGTCACACAGTGCACAGTCACAATTTGTCAGAAAGTCCCATGCCTTTTAACTACCGCAGCAGCGCCTTTATAGCGGATCGCGCTGATGTTCGCGTAGGCCAGTTTCCAAGGATCTTGTGTTCTGTCATTGGGCGCTTGTCCAGTTTGTCTAGGGTGGCTGAGAGGACTGCTCTTTGTGGGTTGAAACGAGAGCACTGACAAAGAAGGTGCGCAATTTTTTTATTGCACCCGCAGAAGTCACAAAGTTGGCTGTTGGCCATTCCGATAAGAAAAGAGTACGGCTTTGAAAATGGTGCCCCAAGCCATAGACGGATTGGGGCACCAAGGGTGCAGTCACGTCGTGGAAGCTCGGGCGTAATACGGAGTTGTAAATTAGGGTACAGGGTATGAAGGCGTGCACTTGTGAACTCGGATAATTTCCACTGAGCTAATGTCAGGGGACGTGCAAGTGCGTAAAGTTTTTTCGCGGCGTCGGCTCTCGAAAGAGGAATGGCAACGCAGTTGACGCCATTATGGGCAGATCGGGCAGCTGCATCTGCTCGATCATTGCCATGTATTCCAAAGTGACTAGGTAACCAGTGATATATTATATCATGTCCTTCGTCAACTATGCGATGGTGGACTTCTCCGATCTCTGCAACGAGCTGCTCATGTGGTCCATGGCGCAGTGCTGAGTGTACACTCTGTAGGGCTGCCTTGGAATCACAGAAGACTGACCATGCATGGGGTGTTTCCTCCTGAATGAAATGAAGAGCCCCACGCAGGGCTACCAGTTCAGCAGCTGTCGTTCATGATACATGTGACGTCTTTAGCTGTATTTTGACGGATCTTGTTGGTATCACCACAGCAGCTGCTGAACTTGCAGATGTGAGAGAGAGAGAGAGAGAGAATGAAGAGGAAAGGCAGGGAGGTTAACCAGATATGAGTCTCCGGTTTGCTACCCTACACTGGGGATGGGGGATAGGGGTTAGAAAGATGACAGAGAGGAAAACGCTAAAAAAAGAGGGGAAAAAAACACGCACACATGGAGGCACACACACAAAAGGCGTTCCAGTTAAAGTCGTTCACTCAGGCCGGTAGATCGCAAAAAGCGCAATAGCGCTTGCACGGCCTTCTTCTGTGACGGTAGGTCCTTTCGATGTTGTAGAATTCTTTTTTCGGATAGCGCTTGGTCGTCCAGTTTGTCAAGTTCGTGGCGAAGGCATGCCCTCTGTGTACTGTACTGCGGGCAGGCACACAGAATATGGCCAATTGATTCTTCATGGCCGCAGTGGTCACAGGTTGAGCTGTCGGTCATCCCTATGCGGAATGCATAGGCTTTAGTAAAGGCAACGCCCAACCAAAGTCGATATAAAAGCGTGGCGTCTCTACGGCGAAGCTGTGATGGCGCTCGAAGACTTAATGTTGGATCAAGTGAGTACAGTCGCGTGTTTCTTAAATGTGGCTCATTCCATTGCGACGCGGTGCACTGCCGAGCAAGTAGGCGGAGCTTCCTTGCTGCGTCAGTTCTAGAATGAGGAATCGGGACGCAGCGCTCCTCAGTATGGGCTGAGCGGGCAGCGTGATCCGCCCGTTCATTGCCGATAACCCCGCAGTGACTTGGAAGCCACTGAAAGGTTATCTCATGGCCTGCTTCACTTATATGTTGCAAAGTCTCTGTAATATGGAATATTAGTTGTTCGTGTGGTCCACGTCGTAAAGGTGACAGTAGAGACTGCAGTGCCGCCTTCGAATCGCAGAATATTGTCCATTTATGTGGTGGTTCATCACCAATGTGATGAAGGGCAGCAAAGAGCGCTGCGAGCTCTGCTGCCGTCGATGTTGTCGCGTGGGTCGTCTTAAACTTGATTGTTGTAGCTTTCGCTGGTATGACGATTGCCGCCGCGGTGCTACTTGGAAGGACAGATCCATCAGTGTAAATATGCGTAGAATCACGGTAGTTCTCGTACAAATGTAGTAGCGTGAGCTGTCTAAGGGCTGGCGATGATAGATCAGCTTTTTTCGATATACCAGGTATTGTGAGGTTGATTTTTGGCTGAGCGAGGCACCATGGAGGAATCGAAGGTCTCGCAGCCGGGGTAAAACAAGCTGGCAATGATTCATCATATGCGGTTATCGTCCGGCTGAAAGATGTGTGTGGTCTGTCCGCTGTTAGGGAGGCCAAGTGGTGACGAGGAGTCCTGGTCAGATGCCTTATATGGGTCCTGAGTACTTCAATTTCAATGTGGGTCTTGACAAGGTGATCTCCAGCGATTGCTATCATAGCCACTGTTGAAGCACTCTGAGGCAGGCCTAGACAGATCCGGAGCACTTGACCCTGAAGACTTTGTATTGTGCGTAGATTTGTTTTACCAGTGTTGTTTATTGCTGGCAAGCTATATCGCAGAAATCCTAGGAAAAGCACCCTGTACAGTTGCAACATCGCACTTGGCGACATTCCCCAGGTCTTGCCAGCGAAAAACTTGAACAGGTGGCAGATGCCTGTCAACCGTTTTTTCATGTATGATACGTGTGGGCTCCATGACAAGTCCCTGTCGATTATGACACCAAGAAACTTGTACGATCGGACCCGTCGTATTATTTGGCCATTTATCATTACACTGTAGTTGGCCATGGGTTTGCGCGTAAATGGCACTAGTGCGCATTTCTCTGAGGAAATTTCCAGGCCTCGATTACGAAGGTAGAGAACAGTTTGTGTGGCGGCTTTCTGGATTCTCGCTCGCAGCTGTAGGCGTGTTACTGCAGATGTCCATATGCAGATGTCATCCGCGTACATTGATACCCTGACTGTGGCTGGCACGTGCTCAAGGAGAGCAATTAGTGTTAGATTAAATAACACGGGGCTAATTACACCGCCCTGGGGGACGCCGCGGTAGCTATAATGTAGAGAAGTATGGCCTTCCTCCGTGCTTACAAAGAAGGATCGCATGGATAGATAGCTCCGTATCCATTGAAACATCCGACCACCCACTCCTACCTCTGTGAGAGCAGAGAGGATGGCTTCATGCGTAACGTTGTCATACGCCCCTTTAACGTCGAGGAATAAAGACGCGCAGAGACGCTTACGGCATTTCTCATGTTGAATGTAGGTGACCAGGTCGACGACGTTATCGATCGATGATCGACCGCGTCGGAAGCCCGCCATGGCATCTGGGTAGGTGTTGTGGTACTCCAAGTACCACTCCAGGCGTCCTAGGACCATCCTCTCCATTACTTTGCCCACACAGCTCGCCAACGCGATCGGGCGATATGATGAGAGCTCCAACGGCGACTTGCCAGGCTTCAGCAGTGGAACGAGGCGACTTGTCTTCCAGGTTGTTGGTAGCGTGCCATTTCTCCAAGATTCATTGTAAACCTCAAGAAGAACACCTCTCGCTCGCTCCCCCAGGTGCCACAGAGCTCGGTAGGAAATTCCGTCAGTTCCTGGCGCTGATGTGCCGCTACACGAAGCTAATGCTGCCTTAAGTTCGTGGATCGAGAATGGTAGATCCAACCGGTGATCACGTGGTGGCGGACAGCTGATCGAAGGCGATGGAATGTTGGTAGCTGTGAGTTGGCCGGATAATCTGGCGCAGAAATCCTCTGCCACGTCAATCTCCGATCTCTTTTGAGAGAGGGCAAGTGCCCTGAATGGGAATCGCTGTGCGGGAAGTGTCCGCAGTCCGCGCACCGTTCTCCATAGTTGCGATAAAGGCTTGCGTGGATCTAGCGACTCACAGAAGGCAGCCCAACGTTGCGATTCGAGCTTGTCTAATCGGCGCTGTATCTTCTTTTGCGTGCGCCTGGCGGTCCGTAGATCGTCCATTGTTTTCGTACGTCGGTACCTTCGTTCAGCACGTCGTCGGATTGCTCGAAGTCTTTCTAGTTCCACGTCAAATTCGTTCAGTTTCGAAGAGCATGTGAGAGTGCGCATAGTGTCTTGCACCGCGCTCTTAATTGCCTCTTCCAAGTCGAAAGATGGATTGGCGTCGCAGTGTTCTTCCATTATAGACTGAAATTTAGGCCAGTCCACTCTTTGGATCGTATCCCGTATTTTGGAAGGGGACAATCCTCTGATCTTGATGTACGTGGGGACATGGTCACTTCCGTGCGTCTCTATGTCCGCAAACCACCCTGAACGTCTGACAAGGCTTCGTGAGACGAAAGCCAAGTCAAGACAGCTGCTGTAGGTGGAGCCACGTAAGAAGGTAGGACTTCCATCATTCAGCAGCCAAAGTTCATTACTGGAGGCGAAAGATACCAGAGCTCTGCCTCTTGCGTTGATCATCGGACTTCCCCAGAGTGTATGATGGGCGTTGAAATCTCCAATGATGACCCAGGGATTGGAGGTTGATGAAAGCAGATGTGAGCTTTGTGCCTGAACTCTATGATGCAGTCGATCACCAGTAAGCCATACAGTCGGTGGCTGTAGAACCCACTTGAAGAATTTGTCAACATTAGGCTTTTGATCGTAGCGACAAGACCTTTATTCACGTTTCGAGAAGTTCACGTGAGGAAGGAGGCATTTTGAAAGTGCGTTCTTGGACAATTAACACAGTGGCAAAGAGAGAGACCGAGGGAGGGAGGGAGGGAGGGAGGGAGGGAGGGAGGGAGGGAGGGATGGAGGGAGGGAGGGAGGGAGGGAGGGAGGGAGGGAGGGAGGGAGGGAGGGAGAACGTGGTAAATGAAAGGCAAGGATGTTAACTAGAACTGAACCCTTGTGGCTGTTTTACACTGGGGGAAAATAGGGGAGGGAATTATTAAGACAAGCAGACAAAGTTCACTGCTGATTACGCCGATGGGGTAAAATTTGTCTTCTCTGTATCACTGACGGTCAGTCAGTCCGACTCGTAGATGGTCACCCAATCCGGTAGCTTTGAAAAATCGCAGTTGCGCTTTTGTGGCCTTTTGTAGCTGCGATATGCGAGGCCATGGTCCCAAGACCTTATTCAAGGTGAAGGGTTTTCTATCGGTTTCTATATAATTACGTCACGGACAATGTATTTTTCTTGTCTCTACTCGAGGATTGTAAATAGTTGCGTCAGTATTTGTAATAATGTAATTTCTATTCGTCTTCATAAATTGTGCATATTCGTCATATCATGTAGGGCGCGTGGTCCAACTATATGATGATTTCCCTCAGACATTGCAAACGATAACTGAGAAACCAGTTTGATTGTTTCCAAAAATGACTGTCGTAACGCAGATCGTTTTCAAATTTTGTAATTGAAGTCATTTCTTTTGTGTGTGAGTCCGTGTCTTTGTCTGCGCGCGCGCGCGCGCGTGTGTGTGTGTGTGTGTGTGTTGTGTGTGTGGGTGTGTGTGTGAGTGTGTGTGAGTGTGTGTGAGTGTGTGTGAGTGTGTCTGTGTCTGTCTGTCTGTCTGTCTGTCTGTCTGTCTGTGTCTGTCTGTCTGTGTCTGCCTGTCAGTGTCTGTCTGTCAGTGTCTGTATCTGTCTGTCTGTCTGTATCTGTCTCTGTCTGTCTGTCTGTGTGTGTGCGTGTGTGTGCGTGTGCGTGCGTGCGTGTGTGTGCGTGTGAGCGTGTGCGTGCGCGTGTGCGTGCGCGTGCGCGTGTGCGTGTGTGTGTGTGTGTGTGTGTGTGTGTGTGTGTGTGTGTGTGTGTGTGTGCGCGCATGTGAAATACGTGCACTACCAACCATAACTTCAAACGATACTTCTCTTTTTTTTCGTTATTCCAATACTGCAGAGAAAGAGAAGCAAGGAAAGAAAGAGAAGTTAGCAAGAGGCACGTTTGGTTTGCTATACCTTGCACTGGGGTAAGGTGTAAAAAGATGAAAAGAGAGAAAGTAGGGAAGAGATAGAGCACTATTCGCGAGCGCACTTGAAAACTTGAAAGTGCATATGAACTCTACATACAGTCGCAGAGTTCTGTCGACTTTAAGTCATGTAACAACGAATTGTTGTCCGAGCCATCGGTGTGCTTATCCACGGTTCAACAATCTTGGCTTCTGAAAATGGTCTTGAGTACAGATGGTTCAATTCTGTCCCGAGAGGGCGGCGCTCGACGTCGTAACGAAGACAAGTGCACAGGGCGTCTTCAGTTGTTGCATCGGTCGCGCAGGGGTCGCACGTAAGTATATATGTCAGTCTTTCCCATGCGAAATGAGTGTGCTTCGTGTATGCAACCCCAATCCGGAGGCTGCGTAAAAACGTTGCAATAGAGCGGTAAATTTGGGATGGTCGTTGCAGCTTTAACGTAGGGTTAAGTTTGTGTAGGCAGCACTTCGCCGAACTAGGAGATGACCAATGAGAGCGCGTGATAATCGGAGCCTGCAGGGAATTAAGTCAGTAAAGTAATACTGCAAGCATCTGTGCTACCCATTCAAGAGACATTACATAACATGCGTCAGTAAATAATCTTCAAACATACGACATCTCAGAAAATTCAACCATACTATAGCACAGCCAGCCAAGCCCACTGTTCAGTAGCTCGAGACGAAGCTTCGGTCCGAACTGTTTCAAAAGTGCTAGTGTGATTTTGAAAAGAAACAGGACTGATTGAAACACTATAGAATGTGCGAACTGCTGCGTTCCTTTTCTTTCAAGCATGCTCTTGTTTTCTTATCTTTTCTGCCCTTACCCTATCCCTCTGTGTGGAGTAGCCAACCGAACACTTGATCTCGTTAACTTGTCTGCCTTTCACCTCTTGTTTTGCTTCCTGTCTTTCTTCTAGACGAAACTATATTTTTTTTCCTGAGCGGTTACAAGCTAGTTTAAATCTCGCCAAAAATGGCGCTCCATCTACTTGAGAGAGAGAGAAAGCAAGGGTAGGGAAGGCAGGGAGGTCAACCAGAACAGCATCCGGTTTGCTACCCTACACTGGGGGTGGGGGAAAGGGGAATAGAAAGAGGAAGAAAGGGAGAGAGTCAGCACTGAGTACATGTGGGAGGGACACCTGACACAATGACACTATAAGCGGTCTCTTAAGCCCGTGCACTTTAAGTACCGCACTAGTGCACGAATCGCTTTTCGAGCCAGTGACGGTTGTGGCCACGGTCCGAGTATCTTTGACTCGGTGAATGGTCTCGAGTCTAGTCTGTGTAAAGTTGCCCGCAGAGGGAGGCGGTGGACATCGTAGCGAGGGCAGGTACACAATACGTGCTCGATGGACTCCTCGCACCCGCAGGAGTCGCACATCGGGCTCTCGGCCATTCCCATACGGTAGGAGTATGCGTTCGTGAACGCCGCTCCCAACCACAAGCGACACAACAAGGTTGCTTCGCCGCGGGAAAGGCTAGGTGGCAGTTGTAGCCGTAGCGTGGGGTCCAGTTGATGTAATCTGCAATTGAAGCCACTTGATGTCCAGAGATCTTGGGACTTCTTGCGCGCAAGTAGGCGAAGTTCTCTGGCAGCGTCCGACCTCGCCAAAGGTGTTGGACGCGTCTTTGTATCTTCGTGGGCACACCGGGCAGCCTTGTCAGCTAGGTTGTTGCCGACGATGCCACAGTGAGCAGGAATCCACTGAAATACAATGTGGTGTCCTCTTTCCAGAGCACGGTGGTGCAGTTCCCTGATTTCAGATGTCATTTGCTCGTAAGTTCTGTGACGTAATGCGGACTTGATGCTATGAAGGGCTGCCTTGGAGTCACAAAATACGACCCACTTCTCTGTTGGCTCTTCGGTGATGTACATCATAGCGGCATGGAGAGCTGCAAGTTCTGCCGATGTAGATGTAGTCGTGTGCGACAGTTTGAATTTAACTGTAACGTTCTTGGCTGGAACGACGAATGCGGCAGTTGAGCTGGTAGGTGAGGTTGAACCATCGGTATATATGTGTATGCGGTCATGATACGTCTGGTGCAGTAATAGGAGTGTAAGTTGCTTCAGAGCCGGCGATGGATGATTGGACTTTTTTGTAATTCCAGGAATATCAAAATTCACTTGAGGCTGTCGCAGGCACCACAGGGGGGAGGAAGGCTTCGCCGCCGGTGTAAAACTTGCTGGTATGTACTCTTGATGAGCGTTAATCATTCGTGAAAAGGTCGCTTGAGGTCTCTCGGCTGGTAGGGAGGCCAAATGGTGGTCGGGGATCCTTGACAGATGGCGAATGTGCGCTCTGAGAGAGTCGACAGCTACATGTGTCTGGATTGTATGGTCTCCTGCGATGGCAATTGTTGCTGCTGTTGACGTGCACCGAGGCAGCCCCAAACACGTGCGTAGGGCTTGACCTTGTATGCTCTCCAAGGTGCGAAAGTTCGTCTTGCGTGCATTGGACAACACTGGTAGGCTGTAACGTAGGAGTCCGAGAAACAGAACCCTGTACAGCTGCAACATAGAATGGACTGGTGTACCCCAGTTTTTCCCGCATAGAAATTTGAAGACTTGAGCAATGGCGACTAGCTTCTTCTTCAGATAGACGCAGTGAGGGCTCCACGAGAGGTTGCGGTCAATGATGACGCCCAGAAACCGATGTGTCTTAACATAGAATACAGCTTGACCATTGATGGTAACAGGATACGATGACATTTGTTTCCGCGTAAAACCAAGTAATGCGCACTTCTCAGTAGACACACTGAGGCCTTGTTCTCCGAGATAAGAAGCCGTCATGGTTGCCGCCCGCTGAAGCCTGGCTCTTAGCTGAGGGCGAGTCACCGCAGAGGCCCAGATGCAAATGTCGTCGGCGTATATTGAGACATGTACTGTCTGCGGTAGGTAATCCGCTAGTCCTACCAGGACGAGGTTGAACAAAATGGGGCTCAACACTCCACCTTGCGGCACACCACGGCAGATGTAATGGTCTGAAGTTGGGCCGTCTTCGGTCTGTAAGAAAAAACGCCTTTCAGTCAAATAGTCTTGAATCCATTGATACATCCGGCCACCAACTCCAACAGCCTCAAGTGAGTTTAGTATGGCCTCATGGGTGACGTTATCATAGGCTCCTTTTATATCCAGAAAAAGTGCCGCAGACAGGCGCTTGAGGCTTTTTTGATTTTGGACCCATGTTACGATGTCAATGACGTTGTCTATGGACGTGCGACCCCGACGGAAGCCTGTCATGGCGTTCGGATAGATGTTGAATCGTTCTAGGTACCATTCCAATCGGGCAAGAATCATTCTTTCCATCACTTTGCCGACGCAGCTCGAAAGCGCAATCGGACGATATGATGAGATCTCAAGCGGTGACTTTCCAGGTTTCAGAATGGGGATCAAGCGGCTCGATTTCCATTGTTTAGGAACGGCGCCGTTCTGCCAAGACTCATTGTAGTAGTTGAGAAGCTCATCACGTGCCTCATGTCCAAGGTGGCATAGGGCAGCATACGTGATGCCATCAGGTCCTGGTGACGAAGAACGCCTGCAAGTCGCCAACGCAGCATCGAGCTCTTCGAGTGAAAATAGCACGTTGATTTCTGGTACACGTGCCTCAGGGATGTCATTCAATGCTGCGTCAGTAATGATGGCCACGGACCCAGCAATCCGTGCGCAGAACTCTTCAGCCAATTGAAGTTCCGAGCGAAGTTGGTAGAGGGCCAGAGCAGCGAAGGGCTTCCTTTGATGCGGAGATGAGCGAAGACCCCTAACCGTTCTCCATATGTGCGAGAGCGATTTTCGGGGATCAAGCGACTGACAGAATGTTTTCCATCGCTTATCTTCCAATTTATCCATGCGACGCTGGATTTTCTTTTGTATGCGCCGTGAAGCCCTCAGATCCAAGACGGACTTCGTGCGCCGATACCTCCTCTCCGCCTGTCGGCGTGTCGCACGCAGCCTATCCAGTTCCACGTCCAAGTCTGTTCGCCTTGTTGACCTTGTAAGCGAGCACATGGACGTTTTCAATACCTCTGCGATTGTTTCTTCGAAAGTGTGTGAGAGGCCTTCCCGACAAGTGTCATCCATATCCTTCTTAAATTTTGTCCAATCAACTGTACGGAACACAGTAGAGGAGCGCTGGTCAAGTCCTCTAATGGTTATGTATGTTGGAATATGGTCGCTTCCATGTGTTTCTACGTCTGTAAACCATTGGACGCTCGAGGCAAAGCGCCGTGACACCAAAGTCAAGTCCAAGCAGCTACTGTAGGTCGTGCCTCGCAGAAATGTAGGGCTGCCGTCATTTACACAGCACAAATCATGGTCGGCAGCAAAGGAGGCAAGGCTCCTGCCTTTGGAGTCCATTTTAGTGCTTCCCCATAGCTGGTGATGCGCGTTGAAGTCACCTGTGATAACCCAGGGACCATTGTTCATTAGTAATATTTTCTTGAGTCGTTCGCCGTCAAAGTGACCCGCTGGGGATATGTAGGCACCAATTAGTGTAAATGACACATTCTTCTTTTGGACATTTAGGCAGACATATTGGTTGTCGTCATGAGGCTCTATTGCGTTAGCGACATATGTGAAGTCCGTGCGGATGTAGATGATCACTTTCGTGCTCGCACCGCGTGTGGACGAGACGAAAGATTCATAACCGGACAGTCTGAGTGGAGTTGATGTATTTGGTTCGCAAATGACCAGTATGGGGAAGCGATTTGTGAAAATGAATTGGCGAAAGTCTGATATACGGGTCCTTAGACCCCTGGCATTCCATTGAAAGATCGACGCACTTTTAAGTTCAGTGCGGAAGGGGACTATTGGTCGAGCCATGGTGCTTAAACGATGCTAGCAAGCACTGGATTTAGTGCATCCAGTATTTGCAGAGCGCTTCGAGCTGCTGGTGTTTGCAGCTTGTTCAGTATAATGCGCATTGTATTAATTAGCGATTGCAGCATATCAGCCACCTGCCTGTCTTGGTCGCACACATCGCCGACAGTAGACGTCGGGGGTTGTCCAGCGAAAGTTTGCTGTGATTCTGTTGGTGAATGTTGTCGTTTTGGTAGAGCCGGCCAAGATTCGGCAGATGTGGCCTTCTCAGTGGACTTGCTCTTCGCGGTCCTTTCCACATTGTCTGGCCTAGGCGGTGGAGGAGGAGGTGGTGTTGTAGGAAGTGGCATGCGCCTTCCTTGAGAAGCCTGTCTTGAGGAGCGCCGGTGACGTGAACGTCGCTTCCTGATTTTTTCGGCGGCTTCGCGATGAGATGAATGATCTCTCGCCATCTCTTTCAAGATGGCCATTTCCTTCTTAATATGTGGGCATTTCTTCGATGAAGCTTCATGTGATCCTCCGCAGTTTGAACACTTCACCACAGTCGCGCCACATTTATCTGCAGCGTGGGGCTCTCCGCAGCGGGGGCATGCTGCCTGATTTTCGCAGACGCTGCTCACGTGTCCCAGTTTCATGCATTTGCGGCACTGGAGAGGTTTCGCAATGAAAGGCCGCACTGCATGTCTGAAGTGTCCAACCTTGACATGCGAGGGTATATGTTTGCCCTTGAATGCTATTTTCACGCAGCGTGAACTGCCTAGCCGCTTAACATCAACGATGACCTCATCATTGGCTGGCTTGATAAGAATCGGCAAGTCGTTATTAAGGATGGCGACGTCTACGTCGTAGATAACGCCGGTGACTACGTCAGATCCCAGAGGGATGTAAGAGCGCACCTGAATGCCATCGAGGTCCGTTACGCTGCGTAGAGTGGTCAAAGCAGCTGCATGCTGGACATCAACCGCCAGAAGATTTTTTCGGGTGTTCACTCGAATGTCCGATATTTCATTTGGCACCAAGGCTTCCAGTGACATCGACACAGATTGCCTGTTAAGTAGCTTCATGTTGACGTTGGGAAGCAGGGGCACAAAGATGATGGTATTGGCGTCCGGCCTCTGTGTCTGTCTCACTGTTTCCGTGCTTGACGATGAGGACGTCCTGGTGTTCCGTCGCTTCGCTCTGCGGCTCTGTACAAGCTGGAAGTCGTCATCGGAAGTGTCCTCACTGCTGAGAGAGTAGACATGGGTGTCCTCGCTGTCGGTGTCGCTCTGCTGACCGATCCGCTTCCTGGAGGCGGCCGCCGCTGACGCCGCCGTCGCCGGCAGGCGTGCGGGGTCGTCCACTTCCATTGCGACTGAGCAGGGAGCGAGGACCAGCGGATGAACTTAGGTTTTCACAGAAATAACTCGGAGCTAGAAAGAACAGCGCTGTATCAAAAGACACTTTCTCCATCTACTTGGATTCGCAAAGTACTTACTAGCTCGCATTTTCATAGGCAAGACATGAACACAGATATTATAATGGCCAGTGCACTCAACTATGTCTGTGCGTTACACAGGTGCTGGAACCTTGTTAGCCGGCCATCTAAAATTCTGACACTAGCCGAATAAGACGTTAATCAAATCGGAAAGAGGCATTGAAGCGAGCCTCTCTCTTGCAGAGTGAGCTGATAATGGGAACGCTGATTTCAATCACAGTTTCGGCATATCATATCTGGGCAGACAATCACACCACCTGAACAAAGGAAAATCGCTGCATAGAGGACCTGATGAAATAACAGCAGATTTTAAACCTACACTAGAAATAGGTACCCCATACTGTTCGGAGAAAATTTCTGAAATATGGTCGGTAGTTGGCAATTCGTCATAGCAGTTATATCCGGCTCCTCGCAGAATGCAGCTCTAAAGACAGAATTTTGATGCGTGCATCAGGGGATTTATATTAAATGTATTCGGACATTTAAACTGTGGTAGCGTTACAGGTAGCTTTATATCCACATTGATATCGTATATGAATGGGAAACGGGAAATTTTTCATGACCGTGGCTCGCCCTTAAGCACTTCCGCAAAAGTGATTTTCCTTAAAGTTGTACAGAAACAACTTTGGAGCAAATGCGATGCAATGAAACTACGAACTGTCACAGAAACTTCTCCTCTGAATGCACTCATTTATGTAACTACATAATAGGCTTAAGAAGAAGCCTGTCACGTAGTAGTGACGGTGAATAATACAGCTGTATAACTGTGAATGGAAAAACATTTTTTTTATTGGGCGAACTTGGGCCCACAAAAGCGAGTCACACTCAAAGTACAGCGATAGCGGCGAACACGGTCGGCGACTATCGAAATCTGATATGCCGGTAAAGCGCATCGGATTTTGTACATGTGTGATCGAAGGTTCCAATCGCTGGTGCCCGCGCGCCTTCCAGAAAATTCTACACAATTCGCGTCGCACACGCAATGAGATTACGCAAGCTTTGGTGACAACAGAACCATCGATAACATTCGAGAAACTTCCGATACTTGCGGGCGCATGCCGCGCTGAGCGATAACATTTGTACGGCGTTGAAAAGCGCTCACCCGTAATAGATAAACAAGTCCACGTATCAGTATGCTCCGGTATGTTTTCGCAATAACGTATTTTAGCCGATGTGATTTCCTGGATAACTTGCTATTTCATACCTACATGATGTAGCGCGAAAACAATTACACAGAAGGGACACAGAACACGTCGCAGGCGCTTTATTCAGGTGTACTATATTCAGGTATACGGGTGTTTCAGGTATGTCAGCTTATATCGCATGCGTCACATGCTTGTTTCTTTTTGCCCCGATCATTTCTCGAAGAGAGGACGTTTATTTTTTTTCCCCCACGTTTTCTTCAAGCACCTCTCAGTTCAATCAGCAATACGCTTTCCGACCTTAGCTGGGTGCGCTCACCCAGTGGCAGCAAAACAAAAAGAAGGGAAAAGAAAAAGGTGGCTGCAGCTGGCAGAAACGTGTAGCAAGAGCAAGTGGGACACAAAGTGAATGGTGGCACAGCTTCCTTTAAACACAAACTAGTTTCTGAACTCGCTGATCAATACTTCCTTGTGGCCAACAGAACATCGGAAGTATGAGACAAAAACTATAAAGCGCCCCGTTCGGGCAACGTCGTGTGAATCACGCCTCCTCCGTTCCCGCATTACAGCGCCCCGCGAAACCTTAGGGTTTGGTCATGCGGTGGTTTGGGTATGCCGATATCCTGGTGCACCGCTTGATCCTCGACCTCTTTCTCTCTCTACTTTTATCGCTTTCCTTAGACAGCCACGCACAGGCAGCTACGTATGATTTCCCGCGACCCCTTCGCTCCTTATACTTACTCGCTCCTAAGGCAGGGCGTGGTTCCGGTGGTGCGGTGAGTGATGAATGCATGACCTAGTTGAAAGGAAAGATGGGGGGAGGGGGTAGAGCGCAGCCTTCACAACTGCACAATCGGACTGTTCTTCCTTTGTTCTTTTTTTTCAGCTGCAGTTGACCCGAAGTGCGCGCAGTTCCTAGACTTTTTTTTTTTCCGCCTTTGACTTTCTGTTATCGGATCTCGCTTGGTCGCGGACGAATTGTGGAATGTACGATAAAGGGAAAGCCAAACACAAGAAAAACGCCGATGCATTTGGGTAGCCACAGTCATGGTAAAACTAAAGAAACGTGGCAAGCGCGTATAGATGTGGTGGAGCCTGAACTCGTCCGGCTGAGTGGTCAAAGAGCTAGGAACGGGTGCGACCGACAGTGTGTCAAGTCAGCACAATAGAACAACGAGAGATTGCCATAAGCTATAGAGAGAAGGCACTAAAAGACGGCAATTCTGAACTATACGAGGCTAGATTTCGCTTCTTCTGCACTTTTGCGGGCTGGGCCCTGTCAGCTATGTCTATACTTTCTGCGTTAGATGAATGTAGCAGGAAGCAGTTTGAACAAAAAAGCTGTCCAAAAGCATTTGTAGGAAGCCCTTTGCGTCGTGTGTATTTTTTAATCGCCTTTTGCAAGTCGTCAATCTTTCTCTGAAGAATGCGTAGCCTGCTATCTAGGCGTACCTATCCATTGAGTCAGTCAATCATGTTTATCAGTTAGCTCTATCAGTCAGCCGTGACAGTTAGTCAGTCAGTCCTATCAATAAGCCCTGTCAATTAGTCATTTCTTGTCGGTGATCCCTGTAGATCATTCAGTCATTTTTATCAGTCGGTTACTCAGTCAGTCCTATCAGTCACTCAGTCCTATCGGTCAGTCCTATTACTAATTCAGTCCGTCCTATTAGTCAATCAGTCAGTCCTGTCAGTCTGTCCTTTAAGTCACTGAGTCAGTCCTATCAGTCACTCAGTCAGCAGTCATTCAAAAATATCAGTCTGTCCTTTAAGTCATTCAGCCAGTCCTATTAGTCAGTTA
The DNA here is from genome assembly GCF_038994185.2 of Dermacentor albipictus. Taxonomy (NCBI): domain Eukaryota; kingdom Metazoa; phylum Arthropoda; class Arachnida; order Ixodida; family Ixodidae; genus Dermacentor; species Dermacentor albipictus. The sequence continues at coordinate 128,027,753 of NC_091824.1, read as the reverse complement.
GTCAGTCTGAGGAGCTGTCACATTATGCGGGACGGCCGCCAGCCGATATATATTTTGATGGCTAGCATGGGCGGCGCTTATTGTGGTTATACTTCTTGGAGGCATGGTTTTCAATGAGGTTATTCGCTCTCGGAGGTCACAGTCCGAGTGCGCATTCCCTCTGTTGTCTAAGTAATGTTCTCACAGAGCTCGTATTTTTTTACCATCTGGGGTCTCCTTTGTTGTCATTAGGAGAACGCAATTGGTTAGCATTGTTTCCTTCGGGAACTTATTCTAAATTGAAGTGTGAATAGCACGAACATTCACCCGCCTGAATTCACGTGGCACTAAAGGCGTTACATGGTCCTTTTAGAGTACATGTTGCGCAAAAACCTTGCAATGCGAAACCCGAGCAGGCGCTACAAATGCGTAACTAAGTGTCTATAACTGAATTAAGAGACCGCTTTCCAAGCCTATGCAATAAGAAGGCACTTTGAGGCTCCGATACAAAGCTAGTGACACTTTCACTGCCGCGAACATTAGCTCCGACCATTTTTCTTAATTATGTGCTAGATTACCAAGTAAATTGTTTTCATTAACTTGTGCAGCGCAAATTAGTTCTAATTAGTCGACTTCACTGTGTGCCACTCGAGTCTGCAGGAGCCCGTCAATTCTAGTAGCCTCAATAGTGAAACGCGCACACATAAGAGCAGTGCTAGCATAATTAATTAGCTCTGTCCGCGTAGTTGCAGCGTCTAATCGAAAACCGCCCTCTGTGTTTGCTTTGGCTATAAGGTGAAGCAAAATCATATTACTGTTTACGTTTTATCTCTTTCGGGTCATGGGCCCCGCTGTTCGTTAGAGCATTCGCTGCACCAAGAACAGACACAACTCCAAGGCCATGGCTCTTTATTTTTTTCGTGGCAAGCGTTTCTTCTCGACATTTTGCTTAGCACTCTTAGCCAATAACCGACAATGACTTTGATCTGCTTCGTTACTGCTACAGAAATGAAAGCGTAAATAACTTCTCCAAACGCTCTATCACGACTCTCGAGATCTGAAGGCAATGGGTAAAGTCTATGTCAAAACCCACGGTTCTAAAAGCGTAGTCTCTCTACCTTCCAGCAGAGACATCATTTGAAATCACAGTTTCTAATTATCGTTAAAAGTACTAGACTCGAGCAAGGTGAGCGAGATAGAGAAACGGTTATTATTAGAAAGCTATTTTGACTGTCCTATTCAAATTAACGTGAAACACAAAATGCTTTTAATGGGCAACCACTTCAAATTGCAATAAAGTGTAGCAACGATTGCGTACCATACGCAAAGAAGTAGCCACTTTTCTTCAAGGAACTACCTTTATTATCACCAGCCTATTCACACTTACTAGTGATATCCTCTCTCAGAGAACCATAGCTACCTCTATACTGCAAAAAGCAGTGGCTACAAAAGCCAACTACTTAAGGCCGGCGCTCTATCTGAAGAAGTTGCCTACTGCAACTGCTTCTTCTTTCCCCTCATTGTACTACTTTCGTTGTCTTTAACGAGACAATTATCCCTACAAGGTGCACGTAACTATTATTGTTACTCTTCAGAGGAAGATTTAGCTCATGCAGAAGTTGCTATCTGAATACACGAAAATGGGGAAATTGTTTTGCCCGGCATCTACTGAACCGAATTCTATTAACTTTGCTGCTACGTCTAAAATACAAAAGTTAGAATCTACCTATGGGAGGTAGCACCTTTTTATTTCCGTCATAAACATTTAGCAAACACCAATAGCAGACATAACAAACAAACATTTCACAAATATTCAAAAAATATTTCGAACATCGGAAATTAAAAAAGAACGACGAGTTTAGAACTCTAACTCACTTATAAAAAAAGGTATCACAATTCTTTAAACTCTGCTTATTGAGGCATCTAGAGCGTACAAAATCAATGTACTAAACATCCTTCTAAAATGCACCACAGATTTGTGAGTAGAACTTCTGCGGAACACTCGATAACATTGGAAAAATTTCACGCATTCTGTAAATTCATATATCAACTATGTCCACTTTAGTTTCTCTAACACATGCTGTTTAAATAACTTCAATATCTGCGATATTAAGTTGCTCATTATGGAGCTTGCACTCCATTTTTTTAACGCTTGTCAATATATTGAAACAATGGCGAAAACTATAAAACCTTAAATCTAAATTCTGATTCCTGTTATTAACAGTATTTAGCTTTCGCTCTCACATGCAACATATTTGTTTCATATTGGTCAAGTGGGTGTTTCGGGAGACCATTTATGCATTTCACATGCATTTTAATCACAAAATCGGAGTTCCCCCAACGTAAGCTTCCACTTAAATTCTCAACTCTAAATAGCATACCATTTACTAGAGTATGACCCTTACGCATACTGCGGTCTTTCTATTTCTCAGCATAGTCCATATCAATTTCTTTATATCCCTCGTTCTGCGGTCTATCGCTTCCTATCACGTTTCTTTTCCAAACGCCAAACTTCGGGTGGACAGGCTAATACCAGCAAAATGCAATATTCCCCACATATTTAAGTGTGGCCCTGGTGCAGATTATTCTTCTGAGGCAAACATCTTAATGAAGAGCGTGCAACAAACAACACAAGAAAGCGTGCGTCGAAATGTGAGTATATATGCAGTATTCGGAGGCTCTATGCAAATGTATCTGAGATCTTCATCCATTCTCAAAACAGGGGACGTATATAAACCCACTTCTTATTTCTACTAACACGTTGAAGTGAACAGAACATTATTGCCACGAGTGTTCGTGGCAATAAATCACAACCTTTTGACTTTCATGATCCTCGCCAGTATTTCACGTGCACAAAAATCCTGTTTATGCGTAAACGAAGATAAAGAGGAAAAGGTGCGCGTTTCGACTTTTTAAATACGCTAGCATCTTCAGGGTACTTCAAAGACTTTTCTGAAGCTACCTATCTATATATCTAGATACGTTTGTATCAAACCGTTTTTCCGCCAACCTGGGTCGCAGTCTATTCAATGGTGGAATGGTTAGAGCATTGGGCTTGCTTTCTTGAGGGAACAAGATTTGAAACCAGCCATTCGACCAACTTGAGTCACTGAGTATGCGGCAATGTGTATATGTATGCCTCTCTTCAACGAACCACTTTGCCGCCCACGTGGGTCACCGTAGATGGGGGACTGGGTTTGTACCGTTCCTCAATGAAACTATTTCAAGCCGACTTGGAGCCGTGGGTATGCTTGTCAATCGTTCTTAGGTGGTCGTCAATGAACCTATTGGATTCCAACTTGGGCCACCGGGTACGTGCCACTAGGTGGGCGCCGCTCTAAAATAAAAAAAACTGTAGCAGCATCGACGTCGAGGAGGATGAGGAGAATGGCGACTGGCTAGGGACAGGCCATTGGCTAGGGAAAGGCCAGTGGCTAGAAAGCGACGCGGGTGCGTGGCTCAGAGCACGCGCGGCCGGCACGAAGGTGCTGAGAGATTGACCCGCCGAGGCGAATGACCGTCAGCTAAGGCCTTCGGTTCAGTAAAAATGTACTCCTGTTTTCGTGGTTCATTGTCATAACTGATTTCCCATGCCACAGATCCTTTAAATTTATCTGATAAAGGGCTGAATCAAACCCACGTCACATGGCTTCCTCAAAGACAGCAACCGAACACTTTAGCAGGCTGCGCTACAAATGCACTGGGTAAGCGCCATTTTTCAATTAACGTGTTTCACACCAATAATTTTGCGAGCTGCGCCATGAATGCACTGGGTACGTTCCGCTCTGCAATGAACATCTCGCCAATTTGGCTCACTGTGTATGTGCCACTGCGTGTGCGGTAAGCGAGGGAACGATTCTCAGCATTCGCACGCACCAGCGCCCCACGCTTCTAGTCTCGGAGGCCACGCGCGGACTTCTTGGCTATCCCAATATATGGCGCAGCCTATTTAGACAGCAGGGCGAGAGAGGAGCTCGGCGGTGTTTCTCAGCACTTGCACGCACCACGGAGTGCCATGCATTTTGGAGGCCATGCACACGCTTCGCGGCGGCGCTGCTAAATGGCGCCGTGTTCTTACGAAATAAAAGCTCGAAAGAGGAGTCCCGCTGCAGTACGCGCCTCATGCATAATTGTTTCGATGGCGGCAATACATTGGGACTTGTGTGGCAATATCGACTGAATGCTAAAGGCACTACCGTCGATGGTCATCGTGACATGGGTTCTACCTAACTATATTTCGCATGTTATGGCTAGATTATGAACGTTGCCAGCCAAGAATGCGCCCGTAAACAACGTGTAATTGCCCAAAAACTTCACCTATGCTGTCACACGAAAAGCGTTGCACTTTAGAAAAGCACTTCCTTCTGTTTATAGTTGCTGAAGTATGCTTGGAAAATGTAGGATGCGCAAACACGGTGACAGCTCTAAATTAAGAAGTGACTTTGAAGGGTTGTGACAGTTAAGCTGGTTCATCTTTCACATTCTTTGTTTTTCGCTTCTGCGCTTCCTGTGCCAGTTGTGCGTCGCTGACGGCGTTTACATACTGCCCGGTAATCAGGATTCACCGCAAATTTCGCATGTGCTGTATTCATTTTTCGTGCTCACGCATTTTTTTGTTGCTGGATTCGGAGAATCTTGAGCGCATGAGCGCTGTGCACTGCTGTGGCGGAAAAAAGAAGTTTCGGATAAACGTTAACCGTAGTTAGTAGCGGTCGTCCCTTCCGTGTTCTCACCCTCGTGGTCCCGTGTTTTGCGCTTCGAGATTTTTCATTGCACTTAGTCGTTCTTGGGACACGAATAAACGCAGCAGCACGCACGCACGCATGTCGCGCACGGAAGACATGCACCGAGGAGACGCCTCCTCGCGGTGCTTATAGAAACGCCGACGACACCCGCCGGCTAATGTTTAGGGCAGGACGCGAGAGTGGCTTTATGGCGAACGGCGCTTTCGTGACCGCCGGCGGAAGAACCGGCCTTAGTAGGGCGAACGACAGGGACCAAGCCATCGATCACGTATACGCGCCGACATTTACGCGCATATATTCGAGGCCGCGCAGCAGGGGCCGCGACGCTGAGGGACTGCAGGGGATCGAGAGCGGATAGTGGCCGAACACACTTGCACTCCTTTCCACTAATACCGTGCAGCGTTACGGAAGTGAGCCGGGTAACACCTCGAGAGTGCAAGAAGGACCAAAGCAGTTCTTAGCACTAGAAAGCCGTTAGATTGGACCGGAGCCCGTTCCCTGGCTAAGTCAGGGACAAAGCTATTACAATTACAATATTAACTGACTGGCCAGCATATCGAAGTTGTATACGTGCCTGTCTACGGACCCTGCATCAAGGCCGTAGGCCTTCTCCGTAGTTTGTCTATACCGACACACCACCAGACTACGGACCCAAAGACCACGCATATAAAACCGCAAGACCTTTGACGACTGCATATGTGCACATCAATTGTAAACCTAAGGAGTCGTGCGTTTCATAAGCTATTATATATATATAATGTGAAGACCAAAGAAAAGCGCATGTTGAAAAACAGGTTAGGTTAACATCTGTATTAGTTGCGCAAGCTGCGTTATTGTTATGTTAGGTTTGTTGGCAAGACGTTGGCCAATCGAGACTTGACAAACATCAAGGTCGATACTACCAGTTTTGACAGAAAAACTTAAGAATTTTATGAAACAGCTGAAGATTTCAACAAGAACTTCGAGATAAAGCTTTTCACTCAAGTATGTATACATGAGATTCGACTAACTGCTACAGATTTATGTACGTACTGCAAAAGTATATTGTTTCCTTGCGAAATGAAGCCGGAAGCAGATGCGTGGACGTGTTGACGGTGTAATTGTACACTGTGTAATGGAAGCATAACTATGAGTACACTGTTATGCTCGAAAGCAACGAATTCAAACGCCGAGAAACCTACTACTACCAAGCAACTACGCGTAAATTATTCTTAAATAACAAAGAATTAATAGCTTGATTTAGTCGCCAATATAAGGAAAGTGATTGCCCTTTTGGAATAATGAGATCAATAAACATGCGGAAGCTCTATCGGCCAGTCAAGGAAAAAAAAACGCATTGAAGCGTCCGCTATTGATCTGTAGATATGAGCAGATATGAAAAAAAATCTGTACACTGAGCAAGACGGTGGACGCAAACGCTGGTTTCCACAACGCTGCGCGCTTTTCAGAGGTATTGTAGAGACGCAGCCACCCCCATTCCCTCGTCACTTTCCGACCCTCCCGTCCCATTCCCCCTTTTTTACGGCTATCCGTGACTCCCCGCGGCGCAAAGGCGATCATGGCTTGAATTAGTCGCAGCCTCGGAGGAGTATAGATGGGATGGTTCCTTAAAGCAAATACAAAGTCAATTCACTCGCACGGCAGAAGGCTGAAGTTAAAGTGAATAAACAAACAGCAGTGCTTTCTTCTCTCTTCTTTAATCATTTGTAGCGACAAGGAAAGTGCTTTAAAGTTCTAGAGCTTATATTATGTTATTATGTGCGTACGCATGGCATGGAGTGGTTGCGCGAGCCATGTGTGAGCACACAGCGTCACGCACTGCAACTCATTTGAAAACGCGTCAACTGAGTCAGTCATCTTTATTTACTGATCTCTCCAGGCGCAGATATACTCATTTTACCGGCTCGTATAGTCTTTTGTTCTTGAACAAATTTCTTTCGTAATAAAGAAAGCTAAAACTGATTCCCACTTCATTTTGCTGCCTCGATTCTGAGACCAGGCGTCCACAACAGCAGTGCAAACGTGAGTCCGTGCGGAAGAGAGCCCCGGAAACCAGACGCGTCCCTTGACAATGTGCATTCCGATGAGCACACTCTTGGTGACGGCCGTATATATTTATATATACCTCGACCTCTGCGCGTGCTTTCGCATATACAGGCGTCAAACTTTCCATAGTACAGGGGCAGATTTCACTGGTTTCTTTCACCGGTTTCTTGAGCTCTCAAAGGATGCGCTAGCCATCAAGCGTGCAGGCGCTGAGAAAATTACTCTGTGTATAAATGCGCGGCTGCAGGAAAGCCCATATCCTTCACTCGTGGTTGGGGTCCGGGTACTTTGTGTAGCGCCACAATCGAGACGCTGTTTGCTCAAGGGAGCGGTAGATGGCGTCGCCGCTGTTTGCCTTGAACACACGAACTTCTCAGATGAGTTCTATTAGGAGTTCCCAAGCCAAGCAGGAAATCTGCCCGGTAGGTTGATCCACGACGTCGCCTGACCACTTTGCGTAGGTGTCTGTCGGTCTCTGTACGAGTGGTTAGGGCCGGCCTTTGAAAGGCAGTCTTACAGTATAGGAAATACAGTCTTACAGTCTAGGAAATCTGATATAGTAAAGTTAGTTTGTCAGCGTGTACACATGTATACACATGTATCTTCCAATGTATGCGTATACAGGAATGTGTATATACGACATGTTTTACCGAGGTACTTAGGCACATCAATACTTAATCTTCATTTGAGCTTATTTGAATTCCTTATACTGCCGTCAATGTAATATGCAGGGAGATGTGTGCATTTAAAACTTCACAAGTGGCGTGACATGCCGGCAACATAAAACAGCACGCAACCTGAAATCGGGTGCTTGTGGAAAAGCACTGTCAATACCGGACGTGAATGACGCACGCACATTCTTACTCGGAACATTTTCAAATGGTTCACTTTGAACGTTTAAGTATTGCGTCGACGTTCCCGAATTTCAAGAATGACTAATCTAACAACATAGGCATCCTACAAAAACCGGAGCGAGTTATAGCCCTATACAAAAGTGGCCACAGTCCAGTTCTATGTGAACGCTTTAACTTTGGCATTCGCTTTCGCTGTACCTTGACTAGGCTTGCGCAATCTCAGCGCGATTTTTTTTAAACATTTATGACTCGCCTAACGTGAGCCTCATTACACAGCACAATTAGCTGCTATGTTTTGATGTTGAGCTTTCTTTCCTTCGTTTTTATTTAATTATCCTTTTTGCAAGTGTATGTTTTTTAGATGGTCTGCTATGTCGTGATTGGTATTCGATGACTCTTATTTGTTCTTCGCTGTTCTTATGAATTATAGTTTCAGTAGATCTTGTCGTTTTGTTAAGTGCAGAATTATCAGGACGGCCCAGGGCTGTCCATCGACACTTACAACAAAAAAAAAGAAGAGAGAAATGAAAAGCAATGAAATTGGCTATTAACGTTGCCTATTGTCGCCATTCCACCAGTCCACTTCGCGAATCGATTTCAAAGCACGTTTGTCAAAGAACTAAACAACAAAACAGCCAACTTAAAACCTGCGATTCTATGATCGCTTTTATTGATTTCTATCTTGCGAGAACTACATGAAATCCAAGGGAGATCTTGAGACTGTTTCTGGATAAATTTAGACTGAATACTTAGTTCTTATGGTTTGTTGTTCTTTATTATTTTTAATGCAAACAAATTTTCGAAGAGAAAAATAAAGCATCTTCAAAAATACGGTTCTCGCAGAAAAAAAAAGAAAAAAAAAACATCCTCTTGTGACATTTCTGGCTGTACACTTTGTTGAGTACTTCTTCCAAGCATTTAATCCGTGACGTCTCTTACGTTGTCTTCCTTGATAGCATTCTCCCGTCTGTATTTTCATTTCAATCCTCGTTCCGCTCATACCAGTCTTCGTCTTTTGGCATTGTACTTTTTTTCTTTCTTTTTTTAGGGTATGCAATGGCCGAACGAGCGCCGCTGAGCAAAGAAATTGCTCAGCCACGCGAATGATCTGAACACAGTGGCGCCCCCTCGCGTGAGCCACGCCATAGCAAATAGCCCCTGCTGACGCAAAAGCGCAAAAGGATATATATGAGGAAGGAAAACAAAAACTACTTTGCCTAAAAATGTCCTATTCCTTTTCTCGTTTATCTCTTTTTTTCCCCCAAGGGCAACATGAAACGGCCCGTTGCCAGGGGCAGCGTCTACAGTTTCGCAAATATTTATCCATGGCTTTTAGTTCGTTATGGAGGAGCCACTAGCAGCAACGCATTGGGGCTACTTAGGGCGAAACATCCTGGGCAGGTCTACCGTGCTATTTTTGTTCCTTTCCCGTTTGTAAAAGAAAAATCTTTTGAGTCAACAAACCTGGAAAGCTTCTTTCAAGGGTCAAGTAAAAGTGTAGGCGATCTTTTGTGCTCCCCCTTTATTTCGGTTTAGCAGACATTATTTTGTGTCTGTCTTTACTGTAAGAATCCCATGTGGGGAATGCAGACATTAGCAGGCTGTTTCAAAAAACATCCAGCCAACAAAGCGAGACGGTCTTTCCAGATGCTTTCGGGGAGATATAGCCAGGAAAGGTCATGCTAGGCTGCTCCCTTCCCTATCCGCGGGAACGGTGGACAAACTTGAATGTCGTTTTCCTTGGGATATTCGCAGCTTTCGGTGCCTCTATTGTTCCAGCCAGATTTCTTTTTTTCATTACCTTATGAAGCGCTTTCAAAGTTTTGAAACTGGTTTCGTATGACCTCACTGTAAAGGGGTGGCAACGAAGAACTTCTTCAAAAAGAGGCAATTTCAGACCTTTGCCAGGCGTTTTCGGGCCGATGAACTTACCGCTTTTAAAGGTGCTGCGCGCTCTGCTTTATCGGCATTGTGAATTTACCTATAGCCATCGCAACGAACGCGCTGAGAATCTGCTGGGCTTGCTGATATTTTTTCACAAATATTCATTCGCTACAAAAGTAATATTAGGGGAAACAAGGGCCCAGGATGACACGTCAGGTTTACTTGAAACCGTATGAAAACATTGTTCAACTGTTCAAACTGATCAACAGTGCGTCAATAAGGGACGCATCGGGCCATACAAAATTTAATCGCCGTGGCTAAATTTGTGTGCACGACTTGTTTTTGCTAAATCTGTACAGAACAGGGCAAGCGAAAGAAAACCGCACATTGAGCTGCAGGTATACATTGAAGCCTCTGCTCACCCATTGTGTCTCAACTTAAGTGCAGTGCACAGTTTGTAGCTACACATGCCTACTAAGTCGAGGGCACTACCATGTCTTACGGGATGTTTAAAGTGTCACGCTCCGTCAGCAATGTTTTTCTTTAAAAATATCAGCAGGCTTTTCTTTTTAAAAATTACATCATGGGGGTTTTACGTGCCAGAACCACGATATGATTATTATGAGGCACGCCGAAGTGGGGGACTGCAGAATAATTTGGAGCACCCGGGGTTCTTTAAGGTGCGCTTAAATCTATTAGCACATGAACGGGGTAGTGGGAGAAGTACGGGAGAGGCCTTTGCCCTACAGTGGGCGTAGCCAGGCTGCTGATAATGCTGCTGCTGCTGATTATGATCATATAATCTAAACACACGAGTGTTTTCGCATTTTGTCATCATCGAAATGCGGCCGCCATAGCCAGGAATCGATCCCACGACCTCGTGCTTAGTAGCCCAACACTGTAGCCACTAAGCAACCATGGCAGGTAACAGCTTTTCTTTTCTTCTAGTGCCGGCAGCCAATTATTAACTTGTGCATGCGCTTTTAACCGACAACATCCTATCTTTTTTATGAATATGTGTAACACGAAGGACCGGTATATACAAAGTTTTATTACTATTTAAATACGGAAAATCATAAAAGTGTGCGCCAGGGATCATCCTACAACTCTTTTTCAGTAGTCTTCAGCGCCTTGCAATCAAATTCTGCAGCTTTTGCTGACAGGCCATCATCGTTCGAGATTGAAGGTACATAGCCAAAGTTTCGACACTGAGATTCGTCTTCATCAGCGCAACAACTTTCTTAATTGGCGGGTCTTATTCGCTCCTTTTCCATTAAGGGAAAGGAGCTTAAGCGGGTACAAAAAATAAGGTAAGATGAGGACTGTTATAGACGTTGACACGTTCAAACGGAAGGATTAGTTGTGGCATTGAAAACGCGAATCATTCAGAGGATAAAGTTCAACCTCATATTGCTCGTGTGTGTACTCAATAAAAACGCGTCTGCATAAATACAAACAATTAACCAGGAGGTATACTCCAGTGCGTCAGGACTAAGTCTTGCTCCTCTAAGGATCCTCTGCTTGATAACTTGAGTCCCGAGATTAAACTTTATTTTAATAGACATCGGGATAAATATCTGCGCGCTATGACGAAGCAAGCTTTGACGAAAGATTAGGAAAATTTCGTAATGCCAAAAAGAGCGCTCGCGGACATTGAAAGGCTCTTTAATTCAGTAAAAAATGGCACGGGCACTGAGCCAGCGCGAGTTTAACTCACCGAAAGTGTTGGTGACGTTAATGCATCGCCACTGGTATCTCGTCTTCACTGCTGTGTTTACTGTTCAGGAGGACGAACAATAAGTCTGAAAAACAGTAGATGCGTGTATATATTGCGCTTTATTTATTTGCTTGTATGTATGAACAACAGGTTCATTTCCCTTGTGCTACTCAACTGATTTATACACCTTACCGGAAAGGCCGCGCGCTCGACAGAACGCAAGCTATACTCGCGCCCAACTTTCTGTGGCTATGAAGGGAAAGCTACGGAGGCAAAGCGCGCACGAGTGAGAGCGCTTCTGAAAAGAGTCCCGTGTTTTCATCCACGTTAGCTTAAGCTGGGGAAGAGAAAACATGAACACTTTATCAGCAACAGTTTAATAGGACCGAACACACCACTTAGTGTAAAGGTTTACTTATTTTGCAGCTTTTCCCCTTTCGCGTCTGAGCGTCTGTTCCGAGCAACTAAAAGCACTGTCAAACGCTGCCGGACTACTTGGCGCAGTAACACGTGTGCAGCAGCCACGCGCGCGTAGCTTTCCCTTCATAGCCAAACAAAGTTGCCCGCGAGTATATTCTCGTATTTGTTCCGTCCAGCTACTCGCGTTCAAAATGCGTTATGGTTGTTAGGAAGTGCCGGGATCGTCCTTGTTATATTAACGTTAGCGTACCGTTCGCAGTACATTGAATAAATAAGAGGGGTGTATGTTAGCTACCTTATAATGTGTCTTGTAGCATATTTTCTTATTTCGATAGGACGGCAAAAGACTAAGTCGGGTGATGAAATTAAGAAATCCGCAGGCGCAAGTTGGAATCTGTTGGCGCTGCACAGGGGTAATGAGAGATTGGAAGGAGAGGCCTTCGTCCGGCAGTGGACTTAATATAGGTTGATTATTATTATTATTATTATTATTATTATTATTATTATTATTATTATTATTATTATTATTATTATTATTATTATTATTATTATTATTATTATTATTATTATTATTATTATTATTATTATTATTATTATTATTATTATTTCGATAGCTCGCGTGCTTACCTTAATGTCGTGTATAAGAACCATACTCGCTTTGAGAATTTCAGGAAATCTCATATATCGCTTTACAAATACTGTCAACTAGCAGTCGTCTTTCACGTTACATACGTATTTGCCGCGCTTATGAAGAAACCTGGAAATTCTGTCGACCAGCATTTACGGGTGCTGCCTATCGTAATGAATCAAACATAGGCCCAAAAACTCGGTGTTCGAAACTTCGTTTCCCTGACCTGGCGCACATGTACGGGCCGGCTAATCAAGCCCTTGCGAGCTGGTCAGACGGATGTGCATGCCAGAAACACGAAGATTTCTGCGCGAACATCTGCCGACTTTCTTTACTCTCTTTTATTTTAACGGCAGTGATAAGGAAACGAGAGGGAAGGAAGCACGTGGCCGGTGAAGACCGGGACTGCAAGTCCATGCCATCCTTTATTAACGGGCGGAACCGAAGTTGAAGGCACAAGCGTAGCGACAGGCATATCAGGGCGTTGCCAGCTGGTCTACGTCCATCTCGTCTCGTTGTCAAGTATACGTAGAAAGTGAGCCTCACCCGAAAGAAGTTAATTAAGCCGGCGAGCTTTGCACGCACCGGCGGCGCGAAAAACAAATCAAGAAAGAAAGTATCGCGACCAAAAGACTTGGATCGCAAGAGTGTGAGACCGTGTCGAGGAGAGCGTAGAGCAGGAAGCTAGAAAGACCAAAAATCTTCTCTGAAAGCATCACCTAGGCGGGGATGCCTGTTTCGTAATTTGCCTGTCTTTACGGTCGCGTTCCAAGACGATAGCGTTCGCGCAGACACCTTAGTAATTGACCGGGTCAGTGCATTTCTGCTGTCTAATGCTCTGGCTCCTGGCGTTTTCTTTCTTGCACGTGCTTTATTATTTTTATTTCTCTTTCTATCTCTCGAAGACAGCTTGGTTGCACCTGAAAAAAAATTATAAATTGTTGGCTGATGCAAAGGAACGAGGCGATGCTAACTCAACTTTGTTGCGAGACAAGGGAACGTTCTTGGATAGAGAGACGGCGAGCCAAAAGACATATTTATGGAGGACGAACCCGATATCTTTACAAGATGCTGAGATTGCAAAACCACGATCCCTCTGTTCTAGAACAAAGTATGCTCTCTTGGTACACAATGCCGGTTAGTTTGTTCGCAGTGAACGACTGCAGGTACTGCATATATCCTTTGCGGGGAATTTCGTAACGGGACTCGATGTTCCAGACATAGCCGATGGCACGCAATATGAAGTTTAATACAGGCACTCAATCACGCAGGCAATACCTAAGGGGAACTCTTGCAGTGTTCTCTTGTCGAAGAAATATAGAAAAAAAAAACAGAAAATGATTTCCCAACCACTATGCGATGAAGAAACATTCCAGTTCTAGGAGCAAGTTCACCCATACAAATTTACGTCTGCGTTTTATGTTGCAAGGTGCTTCGTGGTTTGTAGGCGGTGGAACTTTTCATAGGTTGCAACATTGGATCTGCGAACACCTCCAAGTTTGTAAAATTGTCAGGCAATAGTGGGCTTGACTGACTGATTGGTCGTTATTTATTTATTTATTTATTTATTTATTTATTTATTTATTTATTTATTTATTTATTTATTTATTTATTTATTTATTTATTTATTCATTTATTTATTTATTTATTTATTTATTTATTTATTTATTGCAGTTTGATGCAGTTTGTTGCAGTTTGTTGCAGTTTATCTACTGTTCCTCTAAACGAGTGGATGCCAGCCGTCTACTTTGGACGCGCCCGGGGACAAACATAATTTGCGAAAGTATGCTCAAAAGTGTAAAATTGCACAGTGATCAAGCTGAAGACAATGAAAGATGGAATATGCACAATACATTTTAGAAGTCATTGTTGCAGTATTTCTATGAAACGGGCCTGCATGCTTATATTTATCTCCATTATGACGTTATGCCTCGTGGCAAACTAAGCGAAAAAAAAAGGAAGTGTGCTATATATATATATATATATATATATATATATATATATATATATATATATATATATATATATATATATATATATATATATATATATATATATATAGAGAGAGAGAGAGAGAGAGAGAGAGAGAGAGGACAGGTAAAGGACAGGTAAGTAAATACAGTTAGGCTACGGGATTAAATCGTGGCCCGTCGCACAGCTGTTTAGTGGGCTATGAGGCACGCCGTTGTGGAGGACTCCGGAATAATTTTGATCACCTGAATGCTTTTAACGTGCCTCCAAAGCATGGTAGACAAGCACTTCTCTTTCAGCTCCCATCTAAATGCAGTCGCGTCGTCTGTGAGTCCAACCCGTCACCTCAGGGCCAATGGCAATATACCATAGCGACTGAACCACCACGGCTGATTCTCTAACATCAAGCCCAAAGCATACTGTACTTGTTTCGAGTGTTTTATTCGACAAAGCTGCTGTTTGAAAGATATGGCCCACTCATCTCATTTCAAGCTGGTTGTGCAAGTGCTGAGTAGTGAGGTTCCCCGCACAATTTTTTTGTTTGTTTGCTTGGGAAACACACTGCAAAGTTTGTATTCTTTCACACATCAAAAAGAACTAACTGGAGCCTCATAAATGCACCGGTAAACACTGAAAACCATAAAAATTATAATTATAGACAGCGCTCCCCTTTGTCTTCCCTGCCATCGAAACAGTAATCTTTACTTGCTGTTGTTTGCTAACGGACAACGGTAACAAAGCTGCACTGAAAAATACGTGCCGCTGGCATATGTAAAGCATCTCACAGGCGATTCCCGTAATGTTTTGCTCTGAACGAGACTGAATGCAGCTACGTACGATGTTGGCCTTGTGAGCAGCTGCACACTTCGCAACCTCCGCAGGCTGTGGTCGCACACTTTCAATGTATGCTTCGTCTTCGCTGTTCACCGTAATTCTCATTTGCCTGCCGCACTTCATGCAATACTTGCAAAGAACACTTTGTTCACTTCGCCCGCATCATGGTTTCTGTCTTTAACTGTTCGCTTTATCTCCTCACTCCCTCCAAGCAACTACGTTCGGATTCACCCGTTTCCGCTTGATCACAGTCTGCAAACTTACCAGCGCAGTTCACAATCTTGATTTGTTTGCTCAGCCGTGCTACCAACATAAAAAGTTCAATTTCGTTCTGTCCACACTCGTTTCCTGAAACGGAACATTTACACTCGCCGTATGCAGGTCGATTTTGCTGCGTGGCTTGTGCAAACAGGGCAGTTTTGTTTAAACAGTAAGGGTACCCATGAGGGCGATATAGCGACAACGAGGCACTGAGTAAGAAAACAGTTATGGATAAGAAAGGCAGATTGCACTACGCGGCAACCGGGTAAATATCAATAAACATCGCGCGCAACATCCGTCAAGACCCACTTGACCTACCGTAGATAGCCTACCAGACGCTTTACAGGAACCACGTAACGAACGTTTCAATCGGGGGTTCGCTACGTCACCTGTGAACCATGTACCCAGAGAGTGCCGTTATTGTTCAAAGGGATTACAGCTCCCACATATCACGCGTAATGAGGGAAGATAACGACGGTCAAGTCGATATCATTCCTATTACCAGATTCTATATGGTTATTCGTCAGAAATGGCTGATTTATATAGTGTTTGGCCTTTGAACAACACCCCATTTCGTGCGTGAGGACTGGATACGACAATACATAGAACCACCAAGACATTAGTTTTTCTTTGTTGTTTCTTGTGTGCTGTGTGTTTCCAATTTGTATGATTCAAGAACATCAAGAACAGTGTTGCAGCGAACACTTTCAAAAATTATTAAAGCTTGCCTGTGGCAAATGGCACAGTTCTAGTTCATGACGTGGTCTACTCGAAGTGGCGGACACTACTTGCATCCAAAAATTGAAATGCATAATCGGCTTCTTAACAAAAATTCACTTACTAAGTTTACCTGTTACCTTGTGGTACTCATTACCACTTACAAATTCCAGCCGTGGAGTTCACAAGGCGGATGTACTTAGAACGAAATCTCAGGATGACACCATTTTCGAGATATTAGTTTCCGTATTTTGCGGATAAATGCATTGGCGTTCCAGTTGTTTTTGCGCTTTAATGCATAAAACCACGTTTTGTAAAGAAAGTAACTGGAACGCCAATGCGTTTCGCCGCAAAGTCCTGGAATTGATATCCCGAAACTGCATGTTGTCATCCTGAGAATTCGTCCCAGGTGGATCCGCCTTGAGAACTCTACGGCTAGAATTTGCAAATTTCAATAAGAGCCATAAGTTAACTAGTTAAAAACTTAATTAACGAATTCCTGTTAATTAGTTCATTATGCGTTTAAATTTGTTGTGCAAATAATGTCCGCCTTTTCGAGTAGACCAGCTCATAAACCAGAATTGAATTGCTATCTTCCCATGGCTACCTTTAAAAAATTGAAATTGTTCGCTGAAACACCCACTATAGTATGTACAGGCTTTCCCACATAATTTAAATGAAATTTAACAATGAAAGGCGCGTCGGAAGCGAATTGAACAGAACGCATACTATTCAAAACAGCCAATAGTAGCTCCGACATTTTTTTCCCCATAAGTCACTAAATAATTAAATTTAATTGCCCAACTTCTTATTCGTTGGCTGAGGACCCCAAGTATGATACGCAGATTTGCAGAGCACCTTCAGAAACCATCGATCGAGTTGTTTCCTTTCCGATACGTCTCACATAGCGCTTTTTTTCCGCATTGCAAAGAAAGCCCGCGAAATATGAAAAAACACCGCGTGATGGAGCGTTTGCGCAGTGGTATCGTGCTGCTCTCAAGCTTGCGTTGAGTGATCAAGGGCGGCTGCGTCATGATTGGCGACGAAGAAGCGACAGGGCGTTCGTTATCTCATCAGCAGCGCTCGGGCACCAGCATGCTAAATTGCCGCGCGACGGGCTGTTCGAGACATATTGCGTGTATTCGCGGGCTTCTTTCACGCTCGGAAAAACTTTTAGGTAGCACGTATTGAGCAACGGAAAGCTGTATCGGGAGCTTTTCATGTTGCCCTGCAATTTTACCATTAACGCTTTCCAAATAACTGAAATATTTTAGCTGATTAATTAATTAAGGTTATTTATCTAATTAGGCTGGATGAAAAATAATCTGAGTATCTCTAAACGACGGAAAACAACGTTACGTCTTGGTTCTGTCCAGCTGCGTCGCCTTTGGATATTTCTTATTTTTGGCTCAGGTTGTGCGGGACACCCTGTATATAGGGAAAGTCATAGGCGGTGCAACGAGTGTACACGTAACAGCGTTATTTCCACCGACATTATATGAAGTTTACCTTTATCAACCATGATATTCACTTGTGCCCGCAATGCATGCCGCAGGTTTCTCAGATCTCGAACTAACCTACACATCTACTTTTCTAGTTGAATGCCAGTTAAGCCTACCTACTTTCGATTGAAATTCACCCTGAGCGGTGTGTTACACGTGCTTGTTCAGCACGTTCCCGGCGCTAACGACTGTAAAGCCTGGTAATAAACATTTCGAACGACAAAAGCTTTCCCTTTCAAATAATACGAAAAACGAAGCCCACGACACTGTCACCATTTGGTGGTGTTGTTGCAGAAAGTGCGTGCTCTAAGCGCTTTATCTACTGTACCAAAAAAAAATAAGAAGAAAGAAAGTGCCCTTTCGTCATCTTCATTCGTTACATTCTTGTTTATGCATGCTCAACGTATCGTCACTCTTTCTTGCGGTATTTGGCGAGTGCTTAAATCCGTTTGTTTTGTTGTTTTTTTTACCACGAAAACTATTCTCTGTCTTGTATTTCGCTTGTTTAACTACTATCAAATTCTACAGTGGCGGGATATTTGAGCACTCAGTTTTGAAATAAAAGAAACGGACCACGTACAAGGCAGGCGTAACGAGTGTGCCCGCCGTCCTCATTAGCGGTGGCAGCAAGAATACGACGCCGCCCTCGTATATCATGCTGAAAGTTCAGCGCACCACTGCCATCCCAAGTATTCTTTTTTTACATTGGTCGGGTGTACACAATGAGGTTCACGGGTATCGGATGCGCCAAACGGGCCCGGTACCACTCTCCATTATCGGCCGCTGTCTCGCATGGGTGGCCGTTCAACAGTCGTGGCGTCAAACTCTTGTTTTGGTCATGGCCTAATTATTTTTCCTCACCACTATTCATCGTTAGGTTCATTTAGTGTCTTATTATATTGCATTTGCCCTGTGCTTTCAATATAAAGAAGAGCGTAAGCGTAGCTTTACAGCACCTTCATTTCACCCATCCATACTATACGAAAGTGTTACTATATGGTATTATACTGCAATATTGTATAGTTTCCTATTTTGTACTATACGATACAA
The DNA here is from genome assembly GCF_038994185.2 of Dermacentor albipictus. Taxonomy (NCBI): domain Eukaryota; kingdom Metazoa; phylum Arthropoda; class Arachnida; order Ixodida; family Ixodidae; genus Dermacentor; species Dermacentor albipictus. The sequence continues at coordinate 128,009,145 of NC_091824.1, read as the reverse complement.
CATTATGCTATTATATATATATATATATATATATATATATATATATATATATATATATATATATATGTATTGCACTATACTGGACCATACTACATACCATACTCTACTGTACTAAGCTCGAGATAGGTTGCTACAAATGGAGGATGTGTTTTCCTTTCCTCACAACACTTCCTCTATTAGTGGCACCATATCTCGAACATATAACAGCATAGCAATTAGTCATAAAATATGTCCAGCTAGCTGTGACGCTCACTGGAAATTTGAGCCTAAAGTCTGAGCTTGTTCCGAGTGAAGCTTCTAAGCTCAGAAAAACACAAAAAGCTGATGCAAGTACCGACGAGAAGAGCGCAGGAAGGAAGGTAAGTCTCGTATAGAGAGCTCTGAAAAAGCTTGAAGAGCTGAAGAGTATTCATGATGGCACGCGTATATTGTCATGTGTCTTTTGACCACCAAGCTTTAGTTGGAGCTATAGTATAATGGCCAAGCTGGTGTTCAAAGTATATTGTTCGATTACGAGTGATCTAAAAGCCTGTCGGCATCAGATGGCGAGCCGTGGATGTATATACTGAAAAAGAAAGCAAACGGTTCGTGCTACCAGCGAGGTTCTACAAAAGTAATAAGATTGGTGCAAAACAAATAGTAACACAATAGATAAAACTGAACGAGAGAAGGTGTGCGAAAAGCTCAAGTTGCATGCTGTCCAAAAGAATCAGTAAGCACATTCATATATGCAACATTTGGAAATTACACCACAGCCGCAAACATTCAAGGAGAACCGCATTTGTCGTTCCTGCGTCATCCAAACCGATGTCGGCCCAAGTGGCTTTAAGAACCCAGAGGTGATTTGTTTGTTTCCTTTGTATTGTTTGTTGTTCTTTATTCACGTCTTTAAGTATTTGAACCACGGAACGGTAGACTGCGATCGCGTGTCCTCATATTTATTTCGTCTTTTTTTTCTGTTCTCCCCCCCCCCCCCCGTAAAACCTCTCAGTATGCATTGTGTATTGTGCATCATCATAAAAGTGCCAGCATTTCTTTAGTAGGGTGTAGAAACACAATCGGTGCATCGGCAAAAGGAAATCGAGAGAAAGCGACTGGCAATACTGACTGCAATATCATCTGGCTTACCACTAACGTTTAATATGCGAACAGTCTTGTTCAGCGACATTTAATTGCGCCCTTCTTTTATTTTAAATCATCCGTTAACTCTTTCAGGCCTCACTTGGCTGAACGTGATTACACTGTGAGAAAGTTACACTGGATTAAGGTACGGCAAGAACTTTGTCAGAACCATCCGCGGCTAGTTCGCATACCCAATGTACCTGTCGATCCCAATATACCAAAACACCCGTTATGCGCTGTAGAAGAAGTTTCATCACTTCCTAGGCCACGATGCCCCATACAGCTGTGCACGCTTTCTTGTATAACCAGACACTCACCGACACACAATCCACGGTGTAGTCGACACGTGCACGCCGAGCGCCTCCTCCAAACTGAGCAGAAAGCCTTGCGTGGACCGGCAATCGAGGCACCCACAGTCGCTGATTCAGCAGCGAGTGGCCCGGTGAAGCCGCATTGGGCCGACATTTCTTCAGACGCATAGCGTCGGCCGCTGGACCTTGCAACTCAGTTCGTCAACAGCAGAAGCGATGCCATCGCGGGTGAAATGGTACGCAGTCTGTACAGTTCGCCGTCGTAGCTTCCTAGCAGTCACGCGGTCACTGAAAGTACTCTCGAGCTTTTACAATAGCCGTATTTCGAAGAACACCATGGTATACGCCCGCTGCGTCAGCCCAGTCAGCTGCACGGTTCACTGCGTGGTAGATACAAGGTAGATATACCTGGTAGCGAAGCTTTCATAGGAGCCCATACGTTCAAAACATGGCGGTCCATCGCCGGTTCATGGGGCTTAGCGCCATCTGTATGTGGTGGGAACACTTCCGGCGGAAGAAAAAATAACGTGACGCCATGTCCGTTAAAAGCAGAAGTGACGTCATTTTCTTTTCGAAGGCGCGAAATTTTTGTTGTTCTTCCTTTGGAGCTATTTATTCAAATGCCCCGCCATTCGACTTGATGGGCGTTTCGAGCTTTCAGCGTGGAAAGCGATGCAGGAAAAGGCCAGCCGTACGGTTGCCGAAATCGCATCCCTGCGCAGAACATACTTTCTTTGGAGGCCGACGACAGCTTTAGGTGTAGAGTGATGATCCTATTGTCGGATGCCAAGTCCGTCGGCCAGCGCAGTCGCACGAAAACAACTACACAATTATCTGGCGGTCGTAACTCACTACTTTTGACTGAACAGATTAAGAAGCAATGAAGCTACCCACGTCACCAAATTCAGACAAACTTCGACAAGCAAGAAAGCACAAATTGTGAGGGGGGCGTATTTCAACAGGTGATACGAGTGCGCCTTTCTGCCCATTTCAAGACGTGCATTGCACTGCGAGTGATAGTGGCGTCAACGCCCCCTCTAGCGATGGTCGCTGAAAAGTAATGCATTTATTGTTAATAATAAAATTAAACGTATTTACTTAACTCATCACGAATATATAAAATTGACTAGGAATTTTATTTTCGTTGAATGAATCTAACTGTGTCTCGTTTGAATTAAAAAACGCGTTTTTCTTTCCCAATGTTTGTTCCCTCCAAACATAGTCGCGCTTCGATCGCTGCACCCATAACCCCCCATGCTGATGTCGGTGACAATCTGTACTGAACCGCTTTTCGCCCGAAGCTTCGCGACCTATTTGAATCGACCTTGGTAGATATCTTGGTCAGTCGTTTAATCCGTTTGGCGGCGCGCGTAGCGGCTGTATTGAGTACCGTGACGGGGCACAGAGGCGCCCGTAGCGTCACCAACTAAAACCTCAGAACGGCTGGAAATGTCATTAAGGGCACTTTCTTCCCCGTTTACCCCGGTGTATATTAATCCGGATTACAACACCCTTTAAACATTTGCCCCCTTTCCGGCTAATATTATCCCACAGCGATAATCATCATCTGTCTTGTCCGCATTTCCTTTGTTTAACCCTGCGAGCCCGGTACTTGCAAGTCACGAACGGTATGCGCGTTATCAGCGTGGCATAGCATTCTCGAAAGGAAAGTAGCGAGCGCAGCGTTTTCAAGAAAGGAAACGCAAGCAAGGCAGATGACGACTACCATTGTGGGACAAATATACACCCCAAAGGGTGCAACTGTTTAAACGGTCCATTTCACTTTGCATCATTCTTCTTCTGCCGTACCGAATAGCCGTTTTCGTTGATCATGGTGGCGCGGTTTCGTCCGGGCCAAAGATGAAAGCCTAAAAGAATTTAAAGATGAAACTCGCTGCAGTAAAACCGGACTCTTACGTGCATTATGTCTCGAGCTAGCGTTAGTGTGAGACAAAGACAGTTCTTTAAACTGCGTTAAAATCAATACAATGGTAGCGTATCCTTTTGGCAGAGCCTCACGGTGGTACTGATGATACTGTACGACACCGCTCGAATGTGGCGCGTTACCTCTGGTACGACGGCGTTCACAATAGCTATTATCTGCTACCAGCGAGTGCGTTGCAACGATGCGTGAAAGATAATTCGCCAACAGCCGTGTCATCTGTAAATGCACTAGCGCACAGAAACTACCAACTGGGCTGACTTAGCCTGCACCGGGTGTACCCACGTCAAGTGCATTAAGGCACCTTGCTTTTCTGAGGCATTGCCCAGTGGTTTAAATGGATGCGATGGCCTATAAATACGACGAAATGCTCCACTGTGTCAATGAAGACAATGCAGATTTTATCTGCTTTTCTGTTATGCGCGCATGCAAACGCGGGTGTTTTTTTTTCTTTAGTTACGCATCAAATTGAGCTCCGATCGAATCGAGCTCCAGCAAGTCAGCACGAACTAAAGCCAGAATTCAGCACAAAAAAAGCAAAAACTGATAGACAGGGACAGCATAAACTTAAGTTGCTATATATATGGCCATGCTTGCTTAGTTCTCTCAAGCGGATCTTTTACTGCTTAAATAATAATTAAGCATTCAAGAACAAGCGCAATAATGGCGCTATACAAAAACGGGAAACGCATCGCTCGATATCGTCGACGGGTGTGCTCATCTATCATACACGCATCAGTGAGTGTTAAATGGATGCTAATGTATCGCCTCTTATGCTGGCGCCTGTAGAGTCGCAGCTCTTGACGATGTTCACGCCAGCTGAAATGAAAAATTGACTCGGATGAGGTCAAAGCATGTTTGTCGCTCGGCTAAGCCTGCACTCACACGCCACATATACGATACGCGAAACGCAGTCGTACAGGCTTTGAATCAGGTGTGCGCACTTACGCGCGAAATCAAATACACGCAGAGAGTGAGCAAGTCGCTCGCTCCGGAACACTGTCTTCGGGAGCGTACATGACAACGTTTCCGCGTATTTAGGCCTTCAAGTGCCACTCAACAGGTCTGGCAGATGGCAGGAACCCATTCGCTTTTCGCCGAGGAGAGAAAAGAAAGATACATACAAAGACGCGTAGGCAAGAAATGAAATGAGTGAAGAAAGGACGAAATGGAAACGACACTGAAGAGGAGAGAGAGAAAGAAATGAAAGAAATGATAAATGCAATAGCCATAAGAAAGGAGAAGATATCAGTAATGGAAGGGAAGACGGCAGAGAATAATAGATAGAAAGAGAAATAGTGCGAAGAAAAAGAATCAACAGCTGAGTGGGTGACAGAGTGAGGCGAACCATGTAGGAATGTCCCACCTCTTCGCCGTCTATTTCGCTCTGTTTCAGAAGATCAAGGCAGCACTACCTCGCCTATACTTGCCGAGAGATGGGACTTGTTCTCGGCTTCAATTCCCTCTCCTGCCCGTCCGCACGAGGGAGCGCGCTACAGGACGGACGAATGGCGCCTCCGCAGGCGAAGAAGACGATGTATGTCTGGAGCACGACCCAACGACAGCGGTGGCTCCTGGAAATTCGATTTCCCCTCCACGCACGGTCGACGGCGGCCTTTGTTTGCCGTTGCTCGGATGCCATGATTTAGGCTCGCCTTGTGTTTGTCCCAACATCGTGTTTCGTTTTCTTTTCTCCGGGCAGCGAAACAGGCGATGCCTCTCCCTTGGGATGTTGTAACCATTCTTTTCTTTTTACGTTTGTACGCGAAGCACCAAGTTAAGGGCTGTACGAGAAAATGGAAGAAAAGTGGTGCGGGGGCGCCACTGAACTCTGATGCTTTCAGCAGTGCCCTGATGGTTACTTGCCTCGGTTCTATACTGGGCGCATCAATACAAGAGCGTTGCGTGTCTTCGGGACGATGATTGTGGCGTTATATCATTGTTTTTTGTATGGCGCTAATATGAGAAGAATGGCGGCATACCTTGAGGCTCGTGACACAGTGGCATTTTCTTTTTTCTCCAATAAGACCTCATGGCACCAGTTAACATCGCTATGTCGCTCGCACGACGAAAAAAAAAAAAAGCCCCCGAGTAGTTATGTAATCTGGGGTGACTGCACCCTGCATTGACTGTAAATCCGGCGTGGAAACAGTTGTGGTACAGAATTTCACATTGTATAATACTTTGCTAACGGATGAAAGAAATATTTTAAGAAAAGCTATACAGAAAGGCAGAGGTGTCATAACACAAGGGGGTTTGGTTGGCTACGCTGCACGAGGGGAGGTGAAATACTAAAGAAAGGGAAAAAGAAAAACCCAAACGGCTTAGACGACGTACATAACCCTTAAGAAGAAAAAATCCGAGGAGACCTAAGCACTTCTTATGAGTTGTGAGCGCGCAAGCATTAAGGTACAGTTGAACGGTGCTTCGAGTTGTGAACTCCACCGGGCAAGCGAGTGCGTTGAGAGGCTTGGAGCGTTTTGATTTGGCCTGACCGAGGCGCAATTAGTACGCAGACGAGAGCTTTGCGCGGGCAAGGAATGCGCGGATAGTACACGAGAGCGAGGATGAAGAGGCGTCATGGCGATGCCCTCTCCCCTCACTCAATACGGCGGCAGCAGGTGCTCCCTTTCGCCCGACTAGACGGCTGAGCGGCTGCACGTCAAGGGACGCTGCACCTCACCGGCCTGCGGACGTTCCGGCGACCCCGAGACCCTGCAGCAGTTTCTCTGTGCCCGCCCAGCGCTGGCACAGGAGCGCTCAAGGGTCATCACTGTCTGCAGGGCAACAGGGCCTATCTGCTGCAACACCCAGCGACCTCCTGTTCCCGTCGACCTCCCCCCCCCCCTCCTGAGCTCCCCCCGGCGTCTTGGAGTTTGTGGAGGCGAACGAGATAACGGCCTACCGATAAGCGCCCGCACAAGGCCGGCCACGACCTACATCATCGGCCTCCTCAATGAACGGGATAGACTCCGACTGCTTATCCCTCACTTCCCTTCCTCTCATCTTTATTTCCCACTTCCCCTTCCCCTGACGCGGCGCCTTGCTCCCTATTGGGCTGCATAAATAAACGTCATTTCACACGTTAACCGACTACTACTACTTTCGCGTGCTCTGCTTTGTCGAGACCACAGCCAGCAAGCGCGAGCAAGCGTCATGAGCGCACTCGTGACATGGCGTTGCAGCCAATCGGAAGTTTCGCTGCTACAGTCGCCGACGACTTTTTCGTTTAATGGGCCATTTAACGCTCTTGCACGAAAACTAAGATGTTTTCACTGAAAGAACACCGTCTGCAGTTTCGTCGAATTCAAATCTGTTCTAACATTGGAGCTTTGCCAGATTTAGCAAGAAGTTCTAGAGCTACGGGTCTTAGCCCGTCCATGCGTTGCACATTGCATGCGAAAAGAAATTAGGCGCCTGCTGGTCAACGTCGTACTTGCCCCCAAACTTGCAGTGTGAACGGTGGTATTTCTCGGCAGGAAGCTAAGCCTACTTCAGAGAACTCATTTCATATTCCGGGTAGGGCGAACTTTCCTGGAAAAGACTATCTACAGTACTTTCTTTTGTTGTATAACATGGACAGGAAAAACAAGCATTACCTTACAATCTATAATCAAGGCAGGTATTAGGCTTAACAATACCAGTTGCAATGGTATTTTAGCCTGATATATTCTTTCCTCACTTTCTTGTAGCAGTTTAAAGTCGCCTTATGTGTGTTTTTTTACTCCAGGTGCTTTAGCAGTGACATAAATGAAAAATACAGTTACGATCTTTGGATACAGCTCTTGGAAACAGAGCCTCGGACGAAAAGGAAGCGTCCTTCACAGCACACACTCTGAGCTTACCAGGATCGAAAGTGTGCGCCTTCCTGCCTGTGCGCTCCTTGACGTCGTCCACTCACCGATCGACAATAGCTTAAGTCACACAGGTGGCAGCGAACGCTAAGTGCAAAGCAATGTAACGAAAGCTTGTCACCGACCAGTGCAGTATCTTTCTATTCTGGACTAGAGAGGTTCGTGTTTGCTTTCCTTAGTCGCATGTGTATTTGACTACAGCATCGTGCAAGTAAGCTGGCTGACGCGCGCACTCCCTGCTCTGCACAAACCCTAAGAAAGGATGCTAGAAAACAACAAAGCCCTTTGCGCTGGCCCCACACGTCGTGCGATTTTTATTCAGTGATGGTGTGCGCCGCGCACTTGTATGTGTGTGTGCGTGAGTGTGTGCGTGTGCGTGTGTGTGCGTGTGTGTGCGCTTGTGTGTGTGCGTGTGTATGTGTGTGTGTGTGTTTTAGTAGTGAAGAATATCGCATATAATGCTTTACTATAATCACACACAACAGTTACCTGCAGGGTTAGAAGCCAAGCCCTAATTTTATTGTTAATTATTGTTCTTGTTGGTGTTATTGTTAATTATTTTTTAATTAATAATAGTGTAAATATTGTTAATTACATTATAATCGCATTATTTGGGAACTATATCAAGTTCGCGACCTGTCTGTCTGTCTGTCACCTCTTTCGCACCAACTTGGGTCATGGATTATTCACAGAGATATAAACGGGATGGGAAAGGCAGGGAGGTTAGCCGGATGAGATTCTGTTATGCTACCCTACAAGGGGGGGGAAGGGTAAGGGTAAATGACAGACGGAAAGAACCGCGGAGAGAAAAAGCAACGACACGAGAAAAAAGAAGAGATAAGGAAGGTCGTGAACGCCCTTAATAACTACAGTCTCTCCAATATGCCACTCGAACGTAAGCGTTCTAAGAGTGCATTCATTGTCTTGTGGTATGACGACTGTATAATAATAATAATAATAATAATAATAATAATAATAATAATAATAATAATAATAATAATAATAATAATAATAATAATAATAATAATAATAATAATCTTTATTCCATCGGGATGATGGAGGAGCTTGTGGGTAAGAGCTGCTCGTAAACGACAGCTTGACAAACGTCTGTATAGGTCTGTTCTGTACAGGTCGGTGTTCCAGGACTGTCTGCATCGGATGCGGGTGGTCGTCAAGACGTGGAAGCGCTGTCGCGAGTGACAGCCTGTATTCGCTGTATCGGTGAAATTGACAAAGAACGTGTTCGATAGCTTCCTCGTCACTGCAGTGACGGATAGTTCATGGTGCAACGGGTGCTGAGCGAAGTGCGCTGAGGGAACCGGTTTCGAAACCATCCGTCGGACCAACTTAGGTCACTGTCTCTGCGACACTCGGTATGTGCCGCTTTTCGATGAACCTATTTCATGCCAACTGTACTCTACATTAACATTTCAGCTACGAATATACATATGCGCTTGATTAATCCGCATAATTCTCATAATTATATTTTAGAATTCTTTTTTTTTCTGACGCATGTACCTTTCTAAGCAGGATAATTTGATACAAAACGCTGCTAATAATTGCTTTCTTTTTCTATGACCGCGTAATACCTTCATGGAAATATGCATAAATTGGAATAATACTGTAAGGATGGAAAGCATGTTGGTATGTGCACGTGCTGCTGGAACACCGCCCACATAGCCCGTCGGCCCATAAAGCGGTGAAGGCGCCTTTGTGCTTCTTAAGGACGACGGGCTTGTGCAACCATCTGGGACTATTAATACAATTTCTGTAAGACCATACGCGTCAGCGAACTAACCGCAATTTCCTTCTTTCCTTCCCTCCTCTCTCTCCCTGTGATCTTTGTTTTCCCATTTCTCATGCCCCCGTGCTGGGTAGCCTACCGGACGTCATTCTGGTTAACCTCCCTGCCTTCTGCTTTTCGCCTTCCCCTCCCCCTTTTAACAAATAATGTTTAATCAGAAGTATTCAGTTTTGCTGACTATTCTTTTGCGTTCTTTATGGCGCAAGTCATGAAGAACTTAGCAAAAAGTCTTAAGAAATTGCTGATAGTAGTCAAGAAAATTGCGCGTCCATAAACGGCCATTGGAAATAAGGTAAACTTCCGTTACTTCATCTCCGGTTAATTCAATACTGCGGTTAATTCGACCGCTACTGGGCATCCGGGCCGGTGCCTATGCAGTTCTATGTATCCAAAGTTTCGTTATATTGATTGTAAAATGGGCCTTCGCAGAATAATTCAAACTTGACCAGTGAGCACGCACGCGCCTGACTCTTTTGGGGTTCCGAATAGCGATCTCTTTAGTGGTAGTAGCAGTCTCGGAGGAGCTGCGTGGACCATGAATGCATTGAACATACATCATGTCTCGTTGAAAAGGCGTATATTCGGCCTGCCCTACGAAGTTTTCTTAGAGAGCAAACGTACTCACAATGTCTGATTACGGTATTTCTAACGTGCGCTTCTTCTTTCTTTTTTGAGAAAATAGGGCCGGAAATCACCGCCGCGCTGAAATCGGATACGAAATGAAAAACCGCCTTTGCGACGTTTGTACGCTTTAACGTGTAACAGAAGCGTACTGCGGCAAAGCTAACTCTGGGATGCCGTACGGCAAAGCTGTTTTTAGAAACGTGGACCTCACTGTTCAACATATATCATATCCTTGCTCATTTTCATTGCTGACAAATAGGGTGCACGGTTAATTTCAACACTTTTTAGGAGCTTAAATGTCGTCTTCCATTTCTACTTTAGACACGTAAAGGATAGGCGCGCGTTTGATTCAGAAATGTGTGGCAAATACTGCCAAATTAAACAGCTGTGTGTGTGCGTGTGTGCGTGTGTGTGTGTGTGTGCGTGTGTGTGTGTGTGTTAGCGTGTGTGTGTGTGTTAGCGTGTGTGTGTGTGTGTGTGTGTGTGTGCGTGTGTGCGTGCGTGCGTGCGTGTGTGTGTGTGTGTGTGTTTGTGTTTGTGTGTGTGTGTGTTTGTGTGTGTGTCCCGATTAATTCGACTCACCAGAAGATTTGATCTCTTTCATCGGTCCCGTCAGAGTCGAAATAATGGAAGCAGACTGTGGAAATTTACCACATCGTTGGCGATATTTCTATAGCTCCGCGACGACAGCCTGCGGCGCAATTCCGGAATGCTAGACGGTAGCGAATTTGTTTCTCTCGCGTACGAATCACGGTATACAGACTCACTGCATTTGACCACGAGTAATGATCACGCGCGTGTAGAACGACACCACGACTAGAATGGAGCCTTTACCATTTGTGTTCTTCCAGGCTGTCATGGTGCTCGGCGTTGCTGTTCCTGCACCGGTAACGAACATGCTTTCCGGCGGGCAAGTGACGGGGGCAGCGCCTCCCCATCACTGGACGCTACCGCCAATTTTGGACCCGGCGCAGCTAACCGGCTGGCAACGTCTGCGTGATGCCGGGACCGGCATCGCTATCTGCAAGGAGCGCGCCTGATATAAGCTGCTGCCCACCGACTGCGCTCTGGGGCACGACACCACGACTAGAATGGAGTGTTTACCATTTGTGTTCTTCCAGGTTAGTTACCTTAAACGCTGTTCTTGCTTAAAAACGTCGAATCTCTGCCCGTTCGTGGTGTCGTGCCCCTGCGACTTGTTAGACATGCTAGCAAGTGTTGAAAACTGGGTCTTCTCTTGTCTCAGATATTTGTGATTGATGCTTTCAGGTGATATTGAGTCCAACACTGGCTCGGATAATGTTGCTGTTTTGGCTAATGTATTAGCAACCGCCCAGAGAATTGAATCCGGACAAGTAGACATTCGCAGCGTGCTTCAGGCTATGAATCAGTGGAGGACGTCAGTCGACGTCAAGCTGTTCAAAATGTTCAAAGCGTGCAAACTTTGGCGGGAATCGCCTTTACTAGAGTTCAGTAGCGGTTACCAAAAAATATTTCAGTATGCCACAGTTTATTAATTAGCAAATTGGAGCAGTGCGGTGTACGAGGTATTGTATTGGAACTTTTACGACATTACTTAACCAATCGCTATCAATATCTCAGTACACATAACGTTGTTTCATCTTACGCGGAAATCACAATGGGTGTTCCACAAGGATCAATATTTGGACCTCTTCTGTTTATAATATATATTCGTGATATGTGGGACACGCCCGAGTCTCCTGAATTAGTTATGTATGCAGATGACACTAACATACTCTTTAAAGCTGCTACTATAGCAGAGCTCGAACTGAAAGTTAACAATTACCTGTAGCAACTCTCTTGCTGGTTACAACAGAATGAGCTACAAATGAGTTCCTCCAAAACAAAATGTATGATATTTGCTCCTACTAATAAACCACGTAACTGCAATGCGGCTATTGTTCTTGAAGATAGGCTGATAGAGCAGGTAAAATGTCAAAAATTTCTAGGAGTGTGGTTCCAAGAAGATTTGACTTGGAACATGCACATCGACAAACTTGCTGTGGAACTAAGCAGAACTGTTGGTTGCTTATACAGACTGAGTACTGTGGTTCCTCCATGGTTGAAAAGTTCTTTATACTACGCACTCTTTTATTCTAGATTAACCTACTGCATATTAATTTGGGGCACTACTTCGCAAAAAAATTATAATCAATTGATAGTGCTACAAAAAAAAAATGAGCCTTACGAGCAACGAGCATTCGAGGGATATTATGGCCCTGCCCAACACTTTAGAGCCACATCATGTTTTATTAAACATTCTATGTTAAAGGCAAACCAGGTATATTATTACAAGTTGCTGCAATACATTAAACAAAACAAATCACAGTACACCTTGAATATACCCACCAATCCGCATTACAGCCTTCGACAACTTAACATGAGAACACCAAAAATAAGAACCTATTACAGAAACCAACTAGTCAGCTACCAGGCACCTTCACTACTAAATCGCCTACGTGATTTTGAAGATGAAATTATAGAATGTTCGAACAGATCATGCAAAAATTTTCTCATTCTGAACAATATTGAGTTTATCTGATTAGAAACACAGTATATATTTTCAGTCTTTTGTTTCTTTTGTTTTCTGGTAGTTGGCCTGAAACAGTTTGCATCGTACTTTAAGTATCCTGTTGGTTTCTCATATTTCTTGTAGACATGTTCTGTTACACGAAAATATTATTCTGACTCACGACTCTCCAGTTGATTTCAGTTTGTCTGTATGATACATGTTGCTTCGTACGGCCTGCGTGCTGAATTGTTGTGAAAGCAGAAGCCTTTGTCAGGCCACATGGCCTTTAGCTGCTGCTTCCTTTCTATTGTAAACAGGAAAAATAAACTCATTCATTCATTCATTAAAAATTGCGCTGAAATAACGGTCGCCCTGTTTTATAGTGCAATGCACATTCTCTGGAAGGCGAGTTTGGCATCTAGAAATACCGTGTCACTTTTCTTTCTTTCTTTCTTTCTTTCTTTCTTTCTTTCTTTCTTTCTTTCTTTCTTTCTTTCTTTCTTTCTTTCTTTCTTTCTTTCTTTCTTTGCGCTGCAACGCCCGTGCTAATTTTGTGTGTCTTAGTGCGTCCCAGTGATTCTATTATAATCGGCGAAGGCGATCACAAGTGGCAGAGAATTGCGGGACGCTTCAGCGAAGGCCGTCAGCTCAAGCAGGTTTTGCGAAGTAACGGGCGGTGACTGAGAGAAGCGTCACAAGAATAAAAAAGGCAAATCTTTCTTTGTTGTTCCCTTATTTATCGCCAACCATTCCTTTCTGTGGCTGCATTGCAAGGCGGATAGACGTTTCACATCTCTGCTGTGTATTGGGGAAATTTTTATTCGTTTCTTTGAACGGTCACGATGATCCTTGTTTCGGTTCCCCTGGGGCAACCAGCCGTTGGAGGAAAGAAATACCTTGCGCTTAGGCGAAGGCATCAGTTTTACCGAAGTTTCACTCACATTCGTTTTCTTCTATCTCTTTCGTGTCTCTTAAGGGCGGAATTTGTCGAATGGCAGTTATTTTTGTTTGTTCTTGTTTTACAAAACAAAATCAGCTGAAATACGTAGCGAGACTGATTGCTACTCTCTACGGTGCAAAACTGCTCAAGTGACACTTTCGAGGAGCGCTCCAGGGAGGTCGGTGTAGAGAGTTTTCTTTTTTCTTCTTTCATGATTCGTTGCATCGCCCCATTTCCTGCGACCGATCTTCTACTGTAGCCTTTACATTCATTGTTATTGTGTGGCGGTGACTGCATGAATTCTAATGAATCGATTGATGATGAAGGCATAAATGAGTCAATAGCGAAATGGCATACAAGAAAGTAACAAAATGGGTGATAAATTCAGCTGCCTTCGTAACTTTCTTCTTTTTTCGTTGTCTTGAGCTGAAGTCACTTATCAAAGTGAATTCCTACAGACAAATGTGATGTGGTGGCTACATTCTTTTTTTCTGCATTTCAGATCCACTGTGCAACTATACATACTGTGCTCTAATCCGCATCTACAGTGACATTCGAAAAAATTAACCACCAATGTTATTTTTGAAAACATCTGGGTCTGCCAGTGGAAGCTGTAATAATGAACAGGTTGCAGCTATTTTATGTTGTTAGTTGTTAGATTAGCGTGGTGCAGGACATCACGTGGGATACATTAAAAACCAAATTGCGCAAGTTGTGTAGACCATATGGTATTATTATTATTATTATTTTTATTATTATTATTATTATTATTATTATTATTATTATTATTATTATTATTATTATTATTATTATTATTATTATTATTATTATTATTATTATTATTATTATTATTATTATTTCATCATCATCATCATCGGGAACGTAGCCACCGTTCTATTTCGGAGAAGGCCACACACCTCCACACACAAACTTTATTTCCTAATATTTATTTATTTATTTATTTATTACTAAAACATACTGTAAAAACCCCCATACAGAACGAAAATCATCTGATTGAAATTCAAATTCATTCGCATGCACCATCTAGCACCCAAAATACTCAATCTACGCGTTCGAGAGGCCACAATCTTCTGTACGCCTCAAATAGCGGAACGCTAAATTCATTATAGTCATTAAAAACCTTTCACGCTTTCCTCTTTTAGTATGTTTGATGTGCTTTTATATTACATGACACAAATGCCGTCTACCTGATTATGTATAGGCAAGTAAAGTTGCAAAGCAGCGTCAAACAGGGATGAAATAATTATTTGCAGTTGTGTTCCCTCTTCCTGATAATAAATTCGTTTCTAGCGCCCCCCCCGCCCCCCTCCCCCCCCAAAAAAAACAGGATGTGTACAATAGGTTGGTGAAAGATGCCAGATGACGCTACGGATGCAACGACCGCCATAGACGATGGTTCAACCTCAACTACGCACATAGCATGTTATTCAGCGATGCGGCATCGTATGCGCTTGAAGAACGAGGAGGAGTAAGATTACACAATGAGAAGGCCAGATGACGATTCTGCTTCACCAAGGAGCCTCCTATAACTGCGTGCTTTTAACAGTATGACCATAATAACGGCACTACCCTTAGTGCAGTTCCTTTTTCTTTGTAAAACGTGTCGTTTTATCCAGGGTTCGGATTATTTGCTGCACATCGCGTTATTCATACTCTGGGGCTCCTCCACTAACGCGGAGACAACTTCGTCGACGCTGGCTGGCCCTCGGTGGATGGCCGTAAGATACAACCAATCAAGTCACTTTTCAGGCGTCACGTTCCGCAAATGTCTTCACTCTCCTCTGCAGTGTCGACCATCGTCGATAAACTGAGTAGTGTGTGAACTTTCGGTAGCAGGTCTCTGTCACAATCAACTATAGAGCGTCTGTCGCAGATCGTGGGAGCTCTTCTCCTTGGCTATCCTGCCATTTTGCCCCTTAGCCCTTCCGCCTGCGCAGGGTAGCCAACCGGAACTACCTCGCGTTAACCTCCCTGCCTTGCTTTGCATTATTTTTTTTCTCTCTCTCTCTTGACATTCAGATCTGCCACTCCCCTTTCAGCATAGGGATATGTGCCGGTCTCATATCTCCGATGTAAAATCTTAAGGTTAGCTTTGCCGACGTGCCTTGGTAGGAGAAATACTGTGGTTGTACGGTGTCCGGTGGTTTGCAGAGCAGCACTAGAGGAAGGTTCACAGTTCGTCAATATGCGAAATGTACGGGGCCTCACTTCTATACTGCTCCTCTATAGAGCGAGGGCAATAAGTGGACCGTTATGTCTGCGTGTCGACCATGCAGCCGTGGCATTTCACAGCTCACTCTTAACTCCGTGTTTGGAGCTAACAGAGTATGAACACAAAATTTTTGTTTGCTTATTTATATCGAGATAAAAAATAAACTATGAAACTGACACTGGAATATCTTGCCCGAGTCACAATGACGACTTTGGTGATAATGTTTATGCCTACCTATGATAATATGCTGGGGAAATTAGGTCTCTCTTTCTTCCGTTTCCTTTTTGCACAAGAACAGGTGCATATCTCCTGCTGGAAGGCAATGCGTGCGTCACAGTTCGTACTTTTATTTCTCTTCCGCTTGGACAATGGGCGCAGTTTCGTTTCGGGGGGATGGAGATGGGGGAGGCCCGGGCCGCCCCATGAATATTTACCTTATTATTATTATTATTATTATTATTATTATTATTATTATTATTATTATTATTATTATTATTATTATTATTATTATTATTATTATTATTATTATTATTATTATTATTCCAAAGGTTGCTATGCTCTGCGGCCTAATGACGACCATATAGGTTTCGAATCTCATGTATTCCAGCGGGCTGGAGCCTTTATGTCTTCACCAAAGGACAAATCCATCGACATAAATTGCGTGACATGGGTTGTTGCAGGCCACACAAACGAAAACGCCGATACCGGTATATCAATACTGGTATGCGAAGAACTAAATATTCATTTATAAATACACATGCCAGTAGAATTCGCAACGACGCTGTCATGCGTCCATGAACAAAATGCGACCGGGTGCAAAAAAAGTTCGTTATCCAGATTATTATCTCTGCCGTTGTTTTCAGCTTAGGCCACGTGTTTCATTGCTCGGGCTTTGTAGAACTTAAGAAATGCACGCATAAACTATCCCCAACAAAGGGCGCATCGAGACGCAAAGGCCGGCGCTTCAAGCTTCGTGACCAAACAAGAAAGCTGTGTGCTACGATTGTTTTCCAAAACAGCATAACTTCATTATCTCCACCCTTTGTCCCCGAGTGTATGTTGAAAACATAGGTACTCCAAAATCGTCTAACATTATTCTACAATCGCTTACGTTTTCTCTATAAGGGCCGCTAATTAGACTCATCCCAGAGGCGCAGCCAGGGTACGGTTCGGAACCTACACCGCATTCGTAAGCATTGTCGATTGTATCGCCCTGCCGCAAGAAATCGCTCCTGCACGCTCCAAAGCGCGCACGTTTACGGCAAATGAGGCGCTTCCCCACAAATAGAGCCATCTATGTTTCTATTCACCGAGTTTTCCGGGTGGGCGGCGCGGCATTAGGCTATCCTGCGCGTTGGGTGCGATTCTCTTCAGAATAGCCGTTATGCGGGTGCGAAAGGGGTGCGGCAAAACACCGCGAACCACTTCATCATAATGCGAATAGGGGCACGCGCGCAAGCCCACGCTTTTCAATTAACGATCAAATGAGCGCCGCGCTATTGCGCCGGTGTGCGCCTCTTTTCTCCCCCCATTGTTTCACTATTATACGCGGCCCGCAGGCAGCCCAGCGCCTGCAGTTTATTCGCCGTCCCCAATCCTCCTTCCCCACCAGCGCCATTCCGTCCCTCCCGCATTTGATTTCCCTTTTAGGGAATCGCACAACCCAGCCGTGGCGAGTTTCCCGGCGTTTTCGGCGCTTAGGCCTGACAGAGCGAGAGAGGGCACGCAAAGGTCAGGAGGAAGGGGGGAGAGGAGGTGACCTTATGGTACGCGCATTTTTCAAAGTTTCTTTTCTCTCTCGCTCTCTCTATCTCTTTCTTTCTCTGCCGCTATCTCGCAGCCTTTCTGCATCGCATGCCCTGCTCCTGATCGCTTGCAACCGGAGCCAGGGCAGCGCGCCCACGAGATGTTCGCCCGTGCGAGAATTCTACATAATGATGCACACTTTCGACGAGTGCTTTTAGGCTGGGAATGAGTTCGCAACTGCAGCGCTGGACGAGTTCGTTCGTTTGCCGCGCTCATTAATTTAATTGCAACCTTTAATGAGCAAGTCTTACCAGGCTCGCGCGGCGGACTTTCCTGCTTTGCCCGCGACGCTTCTGTTGGCCCTCGGTTCCGAACGTGGTGCTCAGTCAGGTTATCGCACTGATGGCCCGCATGCTATGTACGGTCAAAGGACGTTCATCTTAAAAAGGCGTTCCTGTTCATTATGTTACTTTAAACGAAAAATTATGTCAGCCTTCAAAGAAAAATAATTGCTGGCGTAGCGGTCAAAATATGGGACGCTAAAGAAATTCGAACATTCCCGTCAAGCACCACAAGATCATGACATCACTGCCATTTCCGGTTGTCACGTCAATTTTTTTTTATTGCCGTTAATTGTCCCTCCAATACGTAGATAGCGATGGTTGCAAAGAGCCACCATTTTCATGACATGTGGGCTCCTATGGAAGCTTCGCTACCAGTTTACATACACCTTGGCGTTGCTGCATGGCTGCAGGTACAATGACTGTTTTCGACCTTCATAAGCAACTCCTCGCTGCGACTCGTGTTGCAGTATATCACATATATTGCGATCTATCACGATATGTCGGCAGTAACGTGTATCATGCTTTCAGAAGCTAAATACGGATATTTTGCACTGATAGAACAAGGCTAAAAACTGTAAAGTTAACTGGTCAGTGCGTCTTGGTATAAAAATAAATGAGAGTTCCACTTGTAGTTGGGTTACACCTTCTTTTTTATAGTTAGCTTATACGTGTGATAAAAACGTCTGCGTCCGATGATTTGCGCTTGTTCTTGCTCACAGTGTTAGAAATCGTAACGTCTGGGCTTGGGAACACAGCAGGCACCTGTCGCCCGCAGAAATTCTGAAACCTTTTGAAAAGTGGGAAATGAATAGCAACCAATCGGACAAAGGGCGCTACAACGTAAAGCTATTCCAAACATTACTATTCTAATTTTGCAATCAGCCCTCAGCGATTGGTCAAAAACTTTTTTGAGCTACCCCCACTTCGCATATCCGTCACTCGACGTCACGAAATCCGCGATAGCTCTCCATATGATATGACCCGTGCACACTAATTATGCAAGATTGTACCAGACAGCAAAAAAATTGTTATTTCTGATTCGACGCCTTTTCGCCATTCGCCTTCGGCTATTGGTCAAATGTTTTCGGGCTGCACCTACTTCACCTGTCTCTCACGCGACGCCACAAAACCGCGAAAACTCCCCGCGTCAAAGTGGCATGTACGCGTTAAAGATGCATTAATATGCCGTACAAAACTGAATTATTTTCTGTGTAGCCGCATGCTGCCCCGTTCTGAAAGGAATGAAAGATGGCTGCCGCCGACCGCTCAGGCATTGGCTACTCGCGCCTGGTGGAGAGCATAGGTTTATTTGCGTGTAATAAATGTTTTTGCGTGGCCGTGTAACGTTTTCGAGAACTTTCGGCACATTTACGACCTCGTTCTGCCATCTTTTCTTTGCTGAGGATCCGTTTTAGCGGCATTCTTAAGCTTTCGTTGCATGCCGCCGCGATTTTCGACCAGCCACCTCAAGCAAGTAAGGGAAAGCGGACGAGTAGCCGCCGACACACATAGTAACTAACCTCTCCTTAAACACATTTAATTAAAAAAAAGCAGATGGTGCAAATTTCCAGAGTCCCCCACTATGGCGTGCCTCATAATGAGATCGGACTTTTGGCGCGTAAAACCCCGTAATCTAATCTAAAAATTGCCGTAGAGCGAACTGGCGGCGCAAGTCGAGCCCTCCAATCCTGGAATGAGCCCTGTTTGCGGTTGCTTTTAAATTTCTTGCGAGCAAATAAATTAACTCACCGCGTTCGATGAGAAAACACCATCTTCTGCTTGCATCGCTAATCTAAAGCGTGATATAAGAAAACGTGGTGACATAACATGTGTCAAGATCAACTTCAGGTCTTCCGAAGTAGTTGTCATCCCTGCTACCGTGCCTGCAGACAAATGCACATTAGCAGAAATATTCTTGGTGCTTAAAGCGGCGCATAAAACTAATGCTGGCGCAGAAAACTATACACGAACAAAACCAAATGAAACTTAAGCGTACATCACTATAATTTATCATGGCGCCTTCCTGAACAAAGTACACTCCGTGATTCAAAACGCCAGCAAGATATTTAAAGTAAGCAAAAATAAAGCAATGGTATACTCGCCGGGAAGAAAGTCGTCCCGAGTGAAGTGTTTCGAACAACCCAGCATAGTATCGGTCACCTTTTCCCGATACAAAATATTCTTATCCAAGTCACTGTCCGATGCGCGTCATCTGCATTTTTTTGTGGAAATGATGAAAGCATACATTGCTATTTTTCCACTGTGATGATACGCATAATAGTATACAAGAAAAGTCTTTCAACATTCGTCTTTTCTTTTCTTGGGCTTGCTCGCGGCGGCATCCCCACGATTTGAGAACTTATATGAGGCATTCAGCTCATGCTGTGATAGGAGGTCCTGTTTCGCTTGAATCCTGAACCTGGGGCCGCATCTTATAACGGTTTGGAAGGGAACCGCTTCGCTTGGCCACATCTGATTGGTCAAAATTTTGCTTGCGTCAGAGGCAGTCAGAGAAAGCGGGGAGGGGGCACCGCAATTTACGATCACGTCACGCATTTGTCAATCATTTCCAAAGCGAATCCATCTTTGGCTAAGAGCGAAACCGGCGAAAGGGTAATCCGCTTTGGGTTCTGTTGCTGTGGCTTGGCTGTTGGCTTGCGACCCTGGCCATGCGCGCCGGTCGCGCGACCCCGGAGAGACGTGGACGTCGCACGCGAGCGCGTTGGTTGCTGCGGAGGCTGTTACTTGCCTTTGCCGTCTGCTTGGCGTTGCTTTTTCGGTGTCCACCACTGCTGGAAGTGCGATATGCATTCGAATAAATGACGGATAATGAGTTGCACTGCCCTTGCCGGCTTTCTAAATAGACCTTTTACAGGCTACGCTATCAAATGGAGGAGACTCGGGTGCAAGCGTACCAGTGGTCGTTCCACGCAGAGGAAGGAATTGCGCGCTGCGGTTCATCACCTCCAGCCTGCAGCTCCCAGAGGTCGGTCGGAAGGGAAGAATTCCTCGGAATGACCTAGATCTCTGCTGCCGACACTGTCCACGAAGTTGCTCTCGCAATCACTCTGTTGGCCGCTAGAAGGGCTGCGTCAGCTTTCCTGTGACCTCCGCTTCAAAGCCAATGCGAAGGAGATATTTGCATGGTGAGGTCGAATTCCCCGTGTTATCGCCAGCGTGAATAGCTTGCAGATCGCCGTTCAGCAATCAGAAGGGTTCAACCTAGACTGGTCCAGCACTTCCTTTGTTAGGCTGATAAAACTATATAGTCAGGACGGGAAGGTATGGTGGAGATCTCTTATTTGGCTGCCCTTTTTTCTCTAATTTGGGAGTGCCGCAATTTGTTCCTCAATTTCACGGCACAGTGCACACTGTCAGCATCACACTCTTCGATTTTACTTCGCGCAGGCAATGCAGGGCCCGTATATCGTAATGTTCGATTTCAAGTTCCATTGCTTCTATCACGCAACGCGCCGTGGCGCAGATCGCAGGAATAGCGGCAACGCGGCGGCCAGTGAGGCATGCCCGAGCCGATGACGAAGGGCGAAAAAAGAAGGGAAATTGATATAATCGGCTAGTAAAGGGGACCCTAAGAACCAGTTCACACTTTTGTTGCGCTCGCTACTTAGGAAGGGCTGTTAGTGCATTCCTGTTGCGTGCATCGTGCAAGCTCCTGGTAGCAGACGACATAGCGCTGCGCTCTGCCAACTCATTTGCGCTTGCGATACCGTCTGTCGGCTGAAAATGAAAAGCAATGACATTAATAAATTACTTCTGCATTGCGTAAACGCCCGGCACCACACATTTAGACTTTAGAGCTTGCCGTATAATATTTAATTTATATTTTACATTTATTTAGCAAGCAGAATCATTCTGCAGTTCCTCCATTAGCTCGTCATATAATGAGGTACACTTCAGAGGTGGCACCCTCTCATTTATTGGTCGCGTCTTCTCCTTCTTCCCCCATCGGCTTCGCAGTGGCACATTTAACGACGTAAGCGGCGAAGTGAACGGTTCCGCCTCTGGATCTGCTGTTTCTTGGCACAGCCGCTAGGTGGCGAGCATTTACTTGGAGTCACAAACAGTTTAAAGAATACTGCCGTGCCTACACAAGGTAGCGCTAGATGACGAGTTTCACATTGACCCCCGCACGAGAAGTCAAAGAAGCCCTCACTGTACGCTTAGACACCGTCCTTGTGCTCGTGGGACTCACTTTTGCACAGTGACAATATTTCAAATGACAATAATTTATTTTACTGCAGTGTTACCCGCTTAGCACAACTTGTTGGTTGTACGAAAAAGAGAGGATTCTAAGTTTAGAACCATACTACCTTTATGACGATGTACCGCTTCAACTAACCCTTCCTTTTTGTACTATGCACATGCTCAGGCGATCCTACTCGTGTTGTTCCACGTTTTGTCGCTGGCACTGCGAATAATCAAGCATATACCGAATGCTCGACAAAAAGTACCACCAAATATACCTGAGTGCCTGCTAAACACCTTGCGAGTTCGCGTTCAAATATCGCAATAACTTGGCTTTTCTTGGTAGGTGAAGTTGAATACGACGTTTCCGTGCATGCGCTTCACTGTTTCGTTTAGAATAAAACATAAGTACGCCTCCCCAGCGGCGATGTCATACGACAACATGTAGAATTTGTGGAAACTACGCCTTCACGCAGTCTGTCAATATTTGGGTGAAGCACAGAGAACACGTTGTTCTACTGCTTTATTCTCTGTTTCTCTGTAATAGTAACCTACCAGCTTCTGCTCCTTTATACGCAACATTAAGTGTTCTCGAAAGGTATACTAGTGAAGATGAAGCCCGCTCACCCCCACCCCCCTCATCAAGGGGCCAATTCAGAAAGTTTTTCGTTCGCTGTTTCCCATTGGCAGGCTGTCTTTACTAATAATATGTACGACGTCGTGATTCGCTTACGAGCAGCTTTAGCGTAAGCACTTTCTTGTGAATAAGGTCCCATGGCATCTTGAGGCGCATTCAACAGATTTTTTGTCCACTGTATGTCTTTGTCAGTCATCACGGCTACCCTCACTACCTTGTCGTTCGCGGTTGCGATTGGAATGTGACCTTTCGGGAAAATTTTCTTGAATGGTGTCAATTCTGGCAAAGTTTTCAACATGCTTTGTGAACGCAAGCCCAGCTTATATCTTTTGACCGCGGAAGAAGCGGGCAATTTGAGGAAAACTAAAGGAAGTCAATTTGAAAACAGTCAATAAACAAGAAAGCGATCAGGGGAAGTAATACTAAAATCACTGAACAAATAATTTATCCGCATTTGTTCTCAACGATGACTGCTCGTCGCGGCTGTTGGACGAGAGACAATTCGCAATGAATAGAGAGGAGCACGTCTCAACCGCATGTATACGGGCCAAATAAGAGACATTCTTTGGCGCGACCATACGCCGACTTTCGCTTAGCGATTTGGGCGAGTTGAACGAGCATCATGGCGTGAGTGCAGCGCAAAGCACCGAATTGCTGAGGAAAGACAAACATGAGATTAGAAAACACCTTTCCGCTAACCTCGCGTTTGTCCAGCCGCACTTCGTTGCAATCCGCTGCTTTCACACCATGACTCCCCTTTAATAGCGCAACAACTTTCGGCCTCGTTATGGCTGCGGTCGGCCTACCATACAGCCTTATGGCGACTCAGCTCCCAAATTTTCCAAGAGTTGTAATCTTGTAAGAAGCGCTTTATTCTGCGCATTGCTCGGACAAAGCTAAACACGTGCACGCATCAACATTAGATAGCATCTTGCATTACCGTGACCTGCAGGGCGTTAATCGAATGATATATATATATATATATATATATATATATATATATATATATATATATATAGAGAGAGAGAGAGAGAGAGAGAGAAGTGCGGGCGCGCGTAGAAAGGCAAAAACATTTATTTTCCACGTTTCGAGTGTATGTGTATATAATATACATAACAAGCAAAAAATAAGAAGGTGCGTTGCACATGGAGCGCCACCACGCGGGAACATAAAAGAGTTATCTGCGCATTCGAAACTTCGACTGGTCATAGTTGCTTAATATGGCGCGGAAAACTAGATGGGACACACATAAACACGCTCAAGTCTCGTTACTTTTTTATCTCCCACACCGACGTCTAGACAACAAGGATGACTGCGCTCTGCTCATCAACCTTGAAACGCCGGAGGCGCAGGTATTAGCGACCATTAAACCTCTTTTTTTCTTTTATTTTTTTCGTTTCTCTTGGATTAAGACGAAAGTTTCAAGCTGCTTTATTTTCGCTTATGTTCGTCCTGTCGGTAAAATGCGCTTATTGATCCTTTGTCGCGATGGAAGCGGAAAGTAAACAAGGTAAACGAGGTAAACAGTAAGCGGAACATCATCTCTTGATTTTCAACCAGCCATTAAGAAAGGGAAAGAAAAGGAGAAGGAGAATGTTCAGCCTTTTGACTTCACTTGTTTGGTCTGAGTCGACTTTTTGTTCTTGATGCGGGGCTTATATACTTGGCTGCCATTTATATTTAAAGCACTGTAGGAGGGCGGATTAGAGAGCCAGAAAAGTGCTCGACGAAACAACTACTTGTGACGTTTGTCTTTCAGCAATGAAACTACCTTTTTTTCTCATACCAAAGAATTATTTTTAAGTACAAGCTTTACCTACGTGGTGCTTTCTACATTGTTGCTCTGGTATACTATTTTAAAAGCTGAAGAAAGAAAAAGTAGGAAGTCAAGGAGATTGATCAATTAGAGAAGAGCGAAGTCGGCTGGCGCAGCTAGTGGGGCAAACAGAGTTCGTCCTCCCTTCAGCGTGCAAACTTTCCATACTTCACAGGTGTGTGCGACACATCACGGTACTATTTTAGTCGCCAGTAGTAGCACCACAGCAAGCCTTCTCCGTCCACCTGTAGTTTGTACTGCGATCTACGACACCATGAAGTATATACTATCTCGCCAAAACTACCATCCCTGCGGAAGTAAAGTTTGCATAATGGTTTTACAGCCCCTAAATCTCATTCGAAGCCCTGCATTTTACGCAAAAAGATCGCAGCGACGAAGGCTGGCTGGCTGAGCACGATGTTTCTGAAAGCGGCATTTCATAGTTCCAATTATAGTCTATCTTGTCTTACATCCCAGTGATGCGGGCAGGGCCGAGTTAAAAGTGAACAAACGTCGCTTAAAGGCGCCAGGGATATACTTACACTAAATTTCAACGTAATGCAGTAAAGATACTATCGACAGTTTGCGCTACATCTAAGCTTGACAGACAAGCGTTACAGTCCCCGGCTACGACTGCAACGCGTTGCTTCATATATTTTGCAATTGCCCAGCGCTGACTTGCTTCCATGATTTAGTTACCGTTATGAGCGTGCTGTATCCATGCGAAGAATCTTACTGCTTGCTGTATCCATGCGACAGCAGCCGTACTTTTTTTTCAGCATAGAGTACACAGAATCGCCAATCCGGCAGAAAAGCAACACTTTTGAAGTTGTTGATAACGTACGCTTGCTAGTTTTACGAAAATATATGGTCCAGTGGTGCGCATGTTAAAGCAGTACACTTGACGTATACGATTTATATTGCCGCTTGTTATGGGCTTGGAAGGTGACGTTCAGAAATTAGAAGCTGTGCGGAACACTCAGCGTGATGGATAAGAAAAGAAGATTGGCAAATGAAATGGCTTGTTACAAAATACAGCCGCAGACTTCGGAAAGGCGCTCAATGTAATTGTTTCGACCTATGGTGCTTCGACCCACTAAACTAGAAAAGCCCACCGGTTCAAACTAGAAAAGCCCAGATGTTCTACGCTCAGCTTTACAAACACTCCTTTTCTTGCAAGCCCTCTGCTTTTTGTCTATGCTGAACGACGTGCAGTAATGCAAACGTGATTCGCGGTCTTAGATTTGCTCGTAGAAAGCATTCCCTGCTGTGAATAGCCACATCGATTCACTACGGTAGCTCAGTTGCTATGGCGTTTCGCTCCTGAGAAAGAGCCAGCTCGAGGGTTCGATCCGAACCGAGGCAGAACGCGAGAAAACAAATCAGTGTGGCGTGCCTCGTAATCAGATCGTGGTTTTGAAGCACTATGCCCGAGAACTTAATTTGAATACTTTTAATAGCAGCCCCGGATGCATGTATTATATGATCCGTTTTCATTTTTGCCTTCACCCCTTCGTAAAGGCCGAGATATCAACAGCCGCCACCTAATATATATATCTAGAAACAATAGTGTCAGTTTAAAACTATAAATGATCCTGTGAACGAAACAGCATTATCAAATCAATGATCTCTCAATCGGTGGAGCTTGTGGCAGTTCATGAATTAATTCATTATTTATGGCAGCGATGTTCAATACTACACGCGAATGAAACAAGAAGTATGGAAATATTAGTTGAGAAGGCAACAACAAGCATCGACTGCGTCAGGTAAAGGGTGCAGCGTCTTTCCCGCCAGTTTTAATGTGTACCGCGAATATTTCTCGGGGCTGCGAGCGATCACGCTCGTTAGTATGAAGCGAAACGCATTCAGAGTGCTGCAAATAGTTGAATATTCAGCAGACCTACTTTGATACACAACGCGCAACGATACAGCACACACGCTCACGCGATTCCGGCTGTTCGCACAACAATGGTTTACGACAGCGTGGATAACAGGCTCTACAAAGCTACCACACTCTGAAAGTAAAATGAGTTTTGGATACTCTTACAGACTCGAAACTCCTTTCAACACACTTCTTTCAATTCAGGAAGAAAATGGAAGCTGAGAAGGCTCCTCGGCTCAGCACGAACTTCTCACAACTCCACTTCCCAGAGTTCTACACGTTGAAGCTCCGGAAAACTGCATAGGACTTGCTGCGTATTTTAGCATATGTGCGCCACAAGTTCTACTTCTTTCTCCCCAGCTCTCTCTTTTCGTACCTGTACTCCTTTACCAGTACAGGTTAGTAAACCGTACGTGCGTCTGATTAGCATCCCTGCCTTTGCTTGCCTCTCTCTCTCTCTCTCTCTGTCTTGATCTCTCTCTTGCTTTTCAAAAAAACCTAAATTCAGGTGCCCGCACAGCGACTCCAGCTGTAAAGACAATGTTAAAGGTCCCGAGTATTGCTGCGCCCACACAGCGACTCCAGCTGTAAAGACAATGTTAAAGGTCCCGAGTATTGCTGTTTGTCTTGGACTGTAGAAGCTTTACAAGATTGTGGCGCTAAATCATGATTTTGCATCACAAGCCACATAATCATAACGCTGCACTATACGCCAGTCATGTAAATGCCCGCAAGCACAAGTCCAGCACCAAAGCATGCTCCCTTTCTTTGTTAACTTAGGAATCTGCTTTTTTATTATATTTCCTGCACTATCTCATTTCTTTCTTTTATCGCTTCTTCTCACGCTCACTTTTCTTTTTGCGAGCTGTTAACACTTCCGCGCCGCGAAAACGTTTTCACCTGTCTCACACCGTAGTTCACCCACCCCAATCTTCTAATGAATGAAAGAAAGCAGCATTGAATCGTTGCTGATTCACACGAGCAGTAAAGTTACCGCCATGCGAACGAGGACAAACTAACAAGCGAGCAGACAAGTGTGACAAGTGACAGCAGTAAGTGTCTTCTCTAGCTTGTTTTTTTCGGGGAGGGGGGAGTTGTCCTCATTCGTAACGTGCTGCGTTTGCAACTCGAAAGGAACAGTTTTATCTTTACCTCGGCCTTGTAATTGCCTTCCCACGTGACACATCGCGCTGTAAATGGAAACGACTGTCATTACTGCTTAGCAGCGGATCGCTAAATGTGTGACAGAGAGGAGCAGCAGAACCCTTTAATATCACAGGGTTTGTCGATGAATGCCTTTTCTTATTTTCCGTATTCGTCATAACTTGTGAGATTCATGAAACGAGGGGCGTCCACTTGTTAACAATCGTTTCTGATGCCGCTGTGTCTGCGTAGAAAGTGATCGAGTGACACTGATGGCCAAACACGCTTAATTGCCGTCTTGTTAGAGGCTTCATATTTTACAACCACAATTAAAGCGGAGAGATTCATATTTAGTTCATTGTCTGTACGTCTACATACGTCTATGTATGTTGTGTTACTTCTAGGCTTTCGTCTTTAACGTCTGCAGTCAGGCTCGTGAATTACGAGAATTTTTCACTTTTTGCTCTTCTCGCCGTCGTTGTAATTAAACAGTGTCGCAGACGATAGGTGAGAGAGCAAGAAAAACACCGGGATCGACGCAGAAACTCTCTGTCATCTAAAGCACCGAAATTGATTGATTGATTGATTGATTGATTGATTGATTGATTGATTGATTGATTGATTGATTGATTGATTGATTGATTGATTGATTGATTGATTGATTGATTGATTGATTGATTGATTGATTGATTGATTCCTAGAGACGAATTAACCATCACAAAGGGCAGCTTTCTCACCCCTGCGATCAATTTCAGTCTGGACTATGACTTAAATGATCATTTTCCAGTTCCGTTGCCCGCTTTCTGAGCATAAATAGTTGCTCATATATTTGAAGCTGAGGGAGTGAGAAACTTCTAAATAGACAGTAATGATGGCGCTACATTGCTAGAGTAGAACATTAATGTGTTGTTTTATAATTACAATGTAGTAGTAAAGCAGCGGACCTCAATTCACTTGAAGGCAACACAAAATGAATATGTCTTGTAGCATAATGCTTGGACTATGGCGACGGTGTTGTACATGAACTATACAGCAACACGCAAAGTCCATTTTCTTTTTCCTGCACAATAATAACCGAAAATAAGTGCAGGTTCATTGTCAGGGGCTCTGCCGTGTTTGAGCATAAGCATTTAATGGGATTTACGTGCTGCATAGGATAAAAATAAAGCCAATTGTAGGCTCCACATTCAGTTGTGCAGCATTCAGTCAAGAGATTGCCGAAAGCTTCGCCTCAGATACACTTTTTTCACCTCTTTTTTGCTAGGCAATTGCCTCGTGAACGTTAAAGTGCAACCCAACTGCCCTGTTGAGCAATCTGGGCTCTGGCTGCTCGCAAGTCGTCGCCGACTAGTTGCTCCTGTAACACTGTATCTGCACCATTAGCTATACCGGCCCACTCTCTCGTATTTTTTTTTTCGTTGATTACTACTATTTTAAAAATAAACACGAAAAACACAATCTGACTTTTTCCGCAGAAGGTGCAGCGAGGGGTACTCGCGGGAGGCACGAAGTCACGTAACCACGTTGCCCAATAAAAACGCTAAACCTGGTTGTACAAAATAATCGCAAGACCCGGTTGCTTGACAAAGTGAGCGTGAAGTGCTTTCTGTAACGAGAACGCGTAATATGACCATCAAATGAAATTGCCAAATCTGCTTGCCCGATGACGGAGTGTTTAATTCCTATATGTGTTGAGATATCAGGTTGCACAACGAGATGTACTAACCGTACGACAACCGGTAAGCTTCAGTCGCACGGTTTAAGCGAGCCTGGCGTTGTTTGACGCTATCCGGTGCTCGATGTTTACGCTGCACTTATGCATTCGTCTTCGTAAGAATACCATAATAATCGTTATCGCAGACCGCTGCAACCCATTACTACAAGTCCCACGCCACGAATTCATATCGAAAGTCGCTGTAACAGCAGCCGCAGTAATACTTCGCTTGGTAAAGTGCCTGCAGTATACTTGTTTTAACTCCTGACACATGGACTATAAATCCTTATTAAAGGACGTCGTTGCTTCAGCTGCGATGCTTCAGAGGGTGCTCTCAGCTGCGGAAGCTCATGTCCCTGCACAAGAGCAACACTTTTTTCAACAGTGAATTATGTTCGGGTTGCAAACAGGTGCTTGCATCAGTAGATCCTACGTAAGAGAAGTTACGAGCTGTTGCTATATAGTTAGAGCGGGCTCGCAGGCTGCAAGTAAGAGGTGGACGAAGGCAACCCGAAGATACAGGCCTCCCTCTTCATCGCTCAAGACGATAGAGTTAACGGCCCCGCGCATCTTCAAGGCTAACCAAAAATGTCATAGTCCATACGTCTATGTTTGGACTATGTAGTTTATGTATGCACGCTGTATGAGTATGCGTGTGCGCGTGAGCGTGTCTCTATGTCTGTGCGCGCGCGCACGCACGCACGCACGCACGCACGTGTGCGTGCGTGTGTGTGTGTGTGTGTGTGTGTGTGTGTGTGTGCGTGCGTGCGTGCGTGCGTGCGTGCGTGCGTGCGTGCGTGCGTGCGTGCGTGCGTGCGTGCGTGCGTGCGTGCGTGCGTGGTTGCGCGCGCGCCCGCGGTCGGTTATAGTGCTAACATTTTGGAATTTATAGTCGCGCCTAAGCATCTCGTGGCTCCATCATCCTTCCCTGGTGGTTCCGGTAAGCGAAGGGCACACTTTTTCTCTCGTTTGTGTAATATCCACCGTTACTTACAGTCATAAACCCTGATCGATATAAAACCTTGGTCATTAGGACAAACGGGTTGCTTTCCGAATGCCATGGGCGCGGGCGCAAAAGCTTGCCCTCGGGGGACGCCGACGGCGCAAGTGCTCTGTAAGCCTTCGGTCAGCATTGAAAGCCGCACACTCAACCTATGTGAGCAACTCTGCGGACGTGTTTTAGGAGCAGCCATAAAATAAAAGCCTCCAGCCACTGAAAGAACCGCCTCGACAGAATAAACGGAGCTGCCGTCAGCCTTACAAGACGAAACAATAAAAGTGCATTCGAGGTCGTCGACACTGCTAACTGCCTTCCTTCTCGCCACTATTGTACCGAGAGCGGCGATGTTGTAACGACTGGATAGTAAACCAGCTCGGACCTTGCGTCTTTTTGTGCTCGGCGCAAGTGCTTTCAGCGTGTTTCTGTGTCAGCTTGAAGCTTCTCTTTCTTTCTTTATCTGAAGCTGCTGGCTCGGGTTTTCTTGCATCCCACAATGAAACTGCCCCTTGTCAAGAAGAGCCTGTAAGGCCAATCGAATAAAAGTCACACAAAGTACTTTATTTTTGAAATTGTATTATGAGACCACTTTGGCAGAAATATTACTCTTCAACACACGTAAATATAGAGGATGCGTAAGAGTTATTGATTGCGAACGAAAATTTTAATTTATTTCTGTAGTGTGATCGACACAGAAGTTTTATGCAATCCCGAACACGGTGGTCGCATTTCGATGGGGGCGAAATGCGAAAACACCCGTGTACTAAAATTTAGGTGCACGGTAAAGAACCCCAGGTGGTCCAGATTTTCGGAGTCTCCCGCTACGGCGTTCCTCATAATCAGATTGAGGTTTTGGCACATAACACCCTCTAATTATTCATTTAAGATTTATTTATTTGTGTGCTGGCAGATACATTATGTAGACGCCCATTTTATTTACCCACGCATCTGTGCACACGAATTTTATTTTTACCATGGTATTCGGATTGAGTAGTGCTGTGACTAATGTTGAAAATTCTTTTTATAGGCTACAGGGTATCAGGCTACATTGAAGTGATAGTTGTGATGAACGAATAATGCCACCACGGTATTATACTTAGCTGCTTAGCAATACTATTCGCCATGTTAACATTCTTTCCTGAATTGTATTTATCTAGGTTGACAAACTATATGCGGCTTGGCTGTAGTAACAAAAAATAAAAATAATATTGGGCTCGTGGGTCATGCCTCCCCAGATACGAGCTAGTTTACAATCCACGGAAAGGGCTGCAAGTCATGCCACATGTTCGCAAAAGATGGCGCAAAATCATTTATGCTAGCTCAAAAAGTGCCTCTTGGTTTTATTTTTTTTTTCTTCTTTTTTTCTTCCAATAATTAACGCTCAAGGATCGGTCCCTGATGTCGCCTGCTTCTGCTTATAAAACTGCTCGAAGTAAATTTGCAAATGTCTTCCATATATTTTCTGAAAGAAAAAGAATAGGCATTTTTTAATTCTTTTTAGCAGGCATACATTACGAAAAATCAGAGACCAGTGGTTCGATGCCTCAAAAGAATATATTTAAAATGCGCAATGTTTGCACAACGACACACGAAAGTTGCACCACTCGGTAATTTTTATACTATTAACGTCAACTGCGTCGGTTATTAAAACAGCTTTTGCGCAAGAAGCTGTGCAGCTTTTATACAAATTTTTTTATGATTTAGCGCAATCTAGTAAGAATGGTCACATGAAGGTGCGCCGTGCACCACACATGTTCTGCACCAAAGGTATAAGAAATGTTTCCTCGATCCCTCAACAAATACAGTTATCAGCTATACCACGCTCTGCGTGGCACACAATCCCACGACACAGTTACAACATGAGCCACGAGCTACGACAGGAGCATGCGACATCTTATGCCTTGCGACATCTTATGCCTTGGGCGCAGTTGTTCAGAGCAACGACACTCATAAGCTCGAACACGTTGTATGATTTGCTAGCGTACATCTTCAGAACCAGATGGCGGAAAGCGGAGAGAGTCCGCTTACTCAAAAAGCAAGAATGCCTTAGAAGGCAGCAGTTCCAACGTGAAAAAGATGGCGCATCTCTCATCGCAGAATGCCTCCCTGGGCGTGGACAACGGATATCCTCTGAAATGATGACGCCAATTTTAATTCATGTGGCAGTGACGTGGCTCCTCAGACACTCCGGCAAAGTCCCCACCGGCGCTGTCCAGCGACTCTACTTTGATTTGCTCATACCGTAGTGTTCGAGATAGGGCGGCGCGCGGTTACGTTCGCACCGTCCGATCTCGAAGGCTATGTTAATACGATAATAAAACGTTTTTAAAACCGAGGGTCTGGCGTAATCCCGTCTAGTCGTGGAAGAGAGCATTGTCAATAAAACACAAGGCGCCGACCGAGGCACAGTGCATTCAAATAAAAGGCGTTTCGGATCCCGCAATGACCGTCTTTTACTTGAATATACTGTACCTTGGTCGGCAATGTGTGATTTATTAGTAACAAAACGTTCTTGAAAAGCCATCATCAAAAGTAGCCAATATGTCCAAACATATCTAGTGCAACCAATTTATTCATACAATATATCAACAGTGATTCGCGTTGTTTCACAGACACGCCTGTCTGTAACTTGGGCCAGAGGTCATAAGGACGCGAGGTCGTGTCTGTGAGCTCTGCGCCGAGGCCACATTTTCGGCTGATGAATACCAGACTACCAGACAGCGATCGATCGAGGATACGTCCCTGAATACAGACGCTGCAGGCATAGCCGTTTACTGGCACTTTAACAGCTCTTCAGGCGGTAAGCAGCTGCACCTGGCCAGCTATAGCTCCACGTTAGCGCGCAGCTCCGCTCCGCTCGATTCGCTTTCAGCGAAGACGATTTCAGCTTCTTCTTCCGCCGGCGCCTTAACGAGGTCGGCAACCGGCAGACGCCTCGCAATTTCACCGTGGTCCCAGCCAGTGAGGGCGTCCAAAAGGGGGCGGATACTCTATGTTAATCAGTTTCAAGGCCATCGCCACCGCTTCGCTCAAACTGGATAATGCCATCAGTGTTGCTCAATCTTGCTTAAGCAATGTACCTTTCTATATCGTGAGGCTTATAGCGCGTTAAAAAGACAAGGACGCAAGTGAGACGTGACACACACAGGCGTCTCACTTTCGTCCTTGTCTATTTAACGCGCTATAAGCCTCACGATGTCTTACCAACAAGCCCAAATCACTGCTTTACAACCTTTCTATAGCTTTTCTGTGAAGGGTGCCTCTCTAGCTGCCACCCACTCTACAGATAGTAGTCCCTCCCGAGTTGACTTTTCTCTATCCTCAATAAGCTGGTGGTGACGACGGCTGTACCCATTGTAGTATAGTTAAGTGGCTATGGCGTTGCGCTGCTGAGCACATGGTCGTAAGTTCGATGCCCCGGCCGCGGCGGCCATATATAGAAGGGAGCGAAATGCACAGACGCTAAGGTAGTTTGATTTAGGTGAACGCTAAAGAAACATAGGCGGTCAAATTTAATGAAGGGCCGTCCACTGTGGCGTTATTCATAGCCTACTATGCAGTTTCGAGACATTAAACTCCATAATTTAATTCAACTGTAGTTAGTGTACGCTTTACCACCACTACTATAAAAGGAGGCGCATTATCGTTGCTTCTTTGTTGCTTTTTCTGGTGATTTGATAGCCCACAAGCCGCGGCCACCCGATCGTCTTTTCATCGAATTCGGACCCTACTCCAGAAGAAACGCAGAGTATGTGTACACCGTGTGGGGAAAAGCCAGCTGTCACCCATGTACACATCACTGAAAGGAGTAGCGGTCTTTATCTAGATGTCGTGCAAGGCTTGCGTTTCGATCCTGCTTATGTGCTTCCAGCTCTAGCCTATTTGGCTTGCATAACGTCCTTAACTTTCATACAAACGAAAGAACCTCATTCAGTCACTTCCTGCGTTTATTCGATGTAAGCGATGCAATTTTTTTTTCCCCGCCATGTCCAAGAAACTTCCTAGAAAGCAAGCTTCGCCATAAACGCTTTCCGTGGTCGTCAGCACGGTGTCGGCTAAGAAAGCAGCGCGGACATATTTGCGAAGAAATGAATCAGCTATAACTGACGCCCTTTTCTTCCTCACAAATTTGCGTAATCTACCCTTTAGGCCCTGAGCACTGTCATAGCTTACGATTATCTGGCTTTCTTTCTCTCCTCGTGCGCAATAAGCGCCTATCGTGAAAAGCAGCAAACAGCAGGTCCCTGTATTCACTTCCGCATTTCGCCTAGCGCGAAACCTAGAGAAGACATGCCGACTGAACAAACGAAAAAAAGAAAAGGTGTGAGGCGGGAAACGTACTTTTATGATGGTTCAACCTTTTGTTCCCGTGCTTGCAAGGAAAAAAAGCACATGCCGTAACGGCCTCAGTTCATATAGGCAGGCTCTTCCTCGCTCTCAAGCTCCCTGTTGTCCCGAGTATAGCGGCACCCAAGGAGGAGCAATCGCCGTAAAAATGAGCGCGACGGAAGCCCGGAGAAAAGGGAGGCGACCGCGGCATAAAATGGTGCAAAAATTATGCGCAGGGCACGGAAATCGTTTCGACGCGCGAGCGCGGGGCAGTGATGGCCCCGTGAGACGCGAACCTCCTTTCGTCCATGAAACCAGCGGGGAGCTGCAGGAGTAGCCTAAAAAAAACGCAAGAAAAAAAAAGAGTAATCCATAGGCTTCGTCGACGTGGCCTCAACCGCGAGCGACGCCGGAAAATACCACCGCTCCAACTCCGTCAATTCAACCTCCTGCTTTTTTTTTTTTCGTAATTCCTTCTCCCTATTTATTCGGCGGGCGCCCTTAGAGCATGTGTAAGAGGTGAAGTGAAGGGAAGAGACGGAAAGTTGATGCGTGTGACTTTACTTTTGCTAGTTCTCCCGCTACACGTTCCTCTCTCTTACTTTTCTCTCTCCCCCCGTTTCATGACCACACAATATGTATTTTCTTTCCTTGAGTGATTAGCGAGGACGAAGATAACTTCCGCTTCACTTTCTCTTCACACGACGTTTCTCCTTACCCTAAATCCATCAAAAATATATATATATACATACGCGATGCCGTAGATGCATGACGCCATGCTTGCCATATAGGGCGCCACTTCCTTTATAAAGGTGCGAAGTCGGGGAAGGGGATGGGGAAATTGGATAATGTAAGGAGGACTGGCAGCGGGACGATAAAACGGTGCTTTTGGAGCGCGCGAACGAAGCTGATTTCCATGTTTTAGCGCCAGTATAATTTCGCTACTTGGCTGTCGGGCACGACATGCCCGGGGTCTTGGAGGGCGAAAACAGCTGTGGCAGATGCCGCTTATAGCCCAATGACTTCGCAGCGCCCCCTCAACAAGGAGCAAGCGAGTGTGTGCACAAAGGAAGGCAGCTACGTCGTCGCCCATCGCGTCAGTGCAGTGGCAGTAGCGTTCTCAGTGGTATGTTATGATCAACTTATCTTCGTCCTTTTTTTTATTTTCTTTTTTTTTGTACACAGGCGTCCACGGTACCACCTCCGTTCGCACCCGACTATCCCTGTTTATTGACTTATTTGTGATGCAGCTAAGATGTCGAACACATGCCACGTTGCGCGCCTGCAATCAAGCGAGTTGCAAATTACTAAAAGCGACAGCCTCGCCCTGCGGCCCTCACGTTCGAGAGCTGCGCCTCTTCTTTTCATGGTATATTCTGTCACTGAAAGCCGGGAGTATCTCGGCAGAGGTTGTTCTCCTTCTTTATCTTCAGACGGACGACTCGCGCCTGTCACAATTTCGCTGAGGCGGTCCGTGTTGTCCAGATAACATGAAGACTAAGAAAAGCGCCTTAACTAACCTAACCTGATTTTCGAGTTAATGAAGGTGACAGCTGCTTCGCGGAACAAAACTTCAGTTGTGATTTAGCGGTAACTGTGAAATTAATGCAGTAGCATTACGTTCCCACCTATTTGAAGTTCCTTATCCATGATTTAAACGCATTCCCCGCACTCCAAAGCGTTGTTCGGGAGCTCACTCGATATGCGTACTGCCTCCTCGACGAGCAATCTGCAAGTGATAGTATATATCAGTATATGACAGCCGGCCACCCAGCAGAACAGCTCCGATCTAGCAGAACGTGTTTTTCGCCGTCCTCGTTTCTCTACACCGAATCCTCCGCGGAGCGCAAAATAAAACTCAATCAAACTATAAGCGCACAACACACGAAAATGCACTGAATGTACGTGTCATTATTCCCCCGCCCCTTTCAAAATCATCGACTCGATGCTTCGGAAGAAGGGAAGGTAGAAGAGGATAATCAGAGCCCGTAGTAGGGCTTGACCTTAACCACGTGGACGATGACCAGTTGTAGTGTATGGTGGGAGCATCGCGTGATGCTCCCTGGAGCAACTTTGTAGTTGACGTCACTGAGACGTTGAAGGACCCGGTAAGGCCCGAAATAACGACGTGGAAGTTTCTCCGACCTCCCGCGTTGGCGGATGGGATTTCAGATCGACGCTTTGTCACCGAGGCCGTTAGTGAATTCTGTGTGGCGGAGGTTGTACGTGTGAGCATCGTAGTGTTGCTGAGAGCAAAGGCGCAGGCGAGCTAGCTGACGAGCTTCTTGTGCACACTGATCATATTGGGCAGCATGGACTGTGGTAGATGCGAAGTCGTCCGGGAGGAACATTACGTCTAAAATTGTGGTGACTTCGTGGCCGTGAAGCAAGCGAAAAGAAGTAAATCTTGTGGTTTCTGGAGCAGCGGTATTATAGGTGAAGGTTAAGAAAGGAAGAACGCTGTTCCTGTTCTTGTGATCCACATCGACATACTATAAAGGAATATCAGCGATGGTCTTGTTCAGCCGTTCCGTTAGGCCGTTCGTCTGTGGATGATACGCAGTCGCCCGACGGTGGACAGTGCCGTTGAGGATCATCAATCCTTCCAGCAGTTGGGCTGTGAAAGCGGATCAACCCTCTGTCGGTAATAACCACTGCTGGTGCACCATGGCGAAGGACGATAGCATGGATGAAGAAATTGGCGACGTCAGTAGTAGCACCTTGTTGAAGGGGTCTTGTTTCACAGCAAAGGGTGAAATAATCTGTAGCAACTATTATCCATCGGTTGCTAGCCGAAGATTTCGGAAATGGACCAAGCAAGTCCATTCCGAGTTGTTGAAAGATCGAGTGCCCGGCATAGTTCGACAGGCTGTAACAAGCCAGCTGGTTTGATGGGCGGTGTCTTGCGCGCTGGCAGTCGCAGCATGTCTTAACGTAGTACTTAACGGGACAGTTTAAACCAGTAGTACTTGTGGCGAAAACGTGCAAGAGTGCGCGTGAATCCCAAATGTCCGGAAGACGCTTCATCGTGACAAGCATGTAGGATATCCTCGCATCGCAGATGCCACCACGAGAACTTGGCCAAGGCCCACACGACAGCAATATCTTTTTTTTTCCTGTAGTCGATTAGTTAGATTTCGTTGATGACGAGGTACGCCCTAGCGTAGGCGATCACTCTTTCTAGAGCTTCTTGCGCTGCGCAAGGACGGCTCGGAGGCTGAAATTGCTGGCGTCTGTGTGCACTTCAGTGTCACCATCTTCGTTGAAGTGACCTAGGATTGGAAGAGTTTGAAGTCGTTGTTGTAGATCGCAAAAAGCGCGACGTTGCTCTGGGTGCTAAACGTAAACAACACTATCCCTTGTGGAATAACGCAAAGGCTCAGCTATTTCGGAAAGTTTCGTACGATGTGACGGTAGTACGAGCAAACTCCAAAAAAAACAAACGGCGAACCTCGCGTTTGTTCGTAGTTCTCGAGAACGAGGCAACTGCTCGCGTTTTTTCAGGATCTGGGCGAATGCCATCGCGGCTGACAGTATGACCAAGAGATTTTAGCTCCTTGTAACCAAAGTGACATTTTTCGGGCTTGAGTGACAGGCCAGCAGTTCTGAATGCATCAAGTACTGCACGAGAATGTTAAAAATGCTTTTCAAGAGTCTCCGAAAAAACGACGACGTCGTCTCAATAAACAAGACGTGTTTGCAACTTAAGACCGGACAAAACAGTGTCCATCAATCTTTGAAAAGTCGCAGAAGCTGAGCACAGGCCAAAAGGGAGAACCTTGAATTCAAAGAAACCGCCAGGAGTAATAAATGCGACCTTTACCCGGTCATGGTCATCGACCCTGATTTGCTAATAACCACTACGCAGTGTCGAAGTCGGTACAGTGAGTCGTCGATGTGAATAAATCGATAGACGTCTTTCTTTGCGACGTTGTTCAGTTTACGATCATCAACGCAGAAGCACGGTGTGCCTTTTTTCTTTTTAACTAGCACCACTGATGACGCCCATGACAGGTACATTCAGTGCATTTCCGTGCGTTGTGCCGTTACAGTTTCGTTGAGCTTTATATTGCGCACCACGGAGGATTCGGTGAAGAGAGACGAAGACGACGAAGTTAGACGTTCTGCTCGTTCGGAGCTGTTCTGCTGAATGAACGGCTGTTGCTTCAGTTATGAACTCAGCGACGGTAGCTGGAGGGTTGCGCATGAGTCCAGTGAAGAGTTGTTCTTTCACCCCTCGTATTAGGAGACGAACTTTCTTTGTCTCGACCATACCTGAATCGCGAGGTCGGAACAAGTGCGACATGTCCTCGACAAACATGGCCGCGCTTTCATTTGGCTTCTGAAATTGACTCTGCAGGACCTGATCGGCCTTGTCGTTCCTTTCAGGGCTGCTGTATGTCTCGCGGAGCTGTCGGCGGAATTCTTGCCAGCTAGTGATGGAGCTCTGATGATTCGCGAACCACGTGCGAACGTATACGCTATAGACTATAGTTTTCAAGGGCGAAGTACACGTAGCGCAGTTTCCTAGAGCTATCCCCTTCATTGACTGCGGCGACTCGGTCGAAGTGTTCAAGCCAATCCTCCACGTCCTCAAACACGTCGCCATGAAATGACTTCGAAACGCGCGCTGCGTAGGCGACACTAGGGGTAAAAGTTGATTGGGCTGTGCCGCTCTCTTGCGTCTGACATACTCCTGTGGTGGACATTCTTACCGGGCGCTATGGCACGTATTCGGGAGGTAGTCCTCGCAAGCGGCGGCTGTGGCGAAGTGCCCGGTTTTCCTCCGGAATTGTGTAAATGGTGCGAGGAAGTTGACGCGTCGGGAGGTTAGATTAGTTCAGAGGATGGTACACAGCAGCTCCACCAGTTTCGTCACAGCATTAACACGACAAGCAACAGCCGGCCACTCAGCAGAACAGCTTCGATCGAGCAGAACGTCTTTTCCGTCGTCCTCGCCCCTCTTCACCGAATGTTCCACGGCGCTCAAAATAAAGCTCGAACTGTAACCTCGCAGCACACGGAAATGCACTGTAATTACGGTCATGCACATATACACTTTCTTACACTTTGGCACTTTATAATGCTAGCACATTCAAAATATCTCGTCGGCAAGTGTCGACAAATCCCTCCCACGGTGCTGTAACATTGGTCTGCCTCTGCTTCATGCCTATGACTGGGAGGAGCATTTACAAGCCTTCATTTCTACCGTATTGGAATTGCAAAAAGACCAACGTAGGACTCTTGCACATTTGAAGAAACCATAGAGCACAGCTGTTTCGCACCTGCCCTCGATACGCCGTCCATTGCACCTCTCTACAGACCGCCAATAAACCGACTGGACTACAGAACATCTTTTAGACGCAAATTTTTGGACCGTGGCCACATATGCCGCCTGGTCCAGAACGATATTCGTGTGCCGCAGCAGTTTTCGAAATGCACCGGCCACAGTGACTGTTTGTTGTCCTCCTCACTTTCGTTTTTTTTTTTTTTTTTTGCAGCGAAACGATTAAAGGTGAGTTCCGCAACTGTTTTCGTGTGAGAAAGGCCCGCGTGTCGCGGCGTGCCACGGTGTGTTCGATATCAAATTCTCAACCACTTTCAACGCTCCAATTTAGCTTTGAAGCGCAAGTGTCCATCATTAAAAAAGTCACCTCTTTGCGTATATGTTAGTATAACGACAACTTATACACGCAGTTTTTTTTTCCAGTTATCAGTATTTCTTTTTTCTTTCTCACGTCGCAATGTACGGCCATCACGCAGGGGGCCAGCTAAACGTTTTCTGTGCGGCTGCGGCGGTGAAAGCATTGCGCGAGGCCGTGAGCCAGCAAGCAGACCACCAGCACTCCCATCAAAGGGTGTGAAGACTTGAGTTGAGTTGAGTTGAGTTGAGTTGTTGTAGGCTACTGGTGGGATTAGCCTTGCAGTTGCTGCCGGCAATTGCTCCACCGTAGCGACACTTAAAATAATTAAATCACGTAATCCGACACAGACCTCCCAATTACAAATGTTCACTCCTCAGTTCACCATGTTGAAGCCAAATCCGTGTCCTGTAGGTAATTTAACAGAAGGCGAGAGACCTCCTTCCTACACAACCGGTTCCCGCGCGGGAAAACTATGTCCTGAAGCGAACTGTGAGGAAGTCCTGTGTTCTTGAGAGACCCGAATAACACCCTCCTTTCCGCGTTATACACAGTACAGCACATTAGGTAATGTTCAATGTCACCACACACACCACACGTTGAACATAATGGTGATAACGCCAGGCCAGTCTTAAACATCCACGCAGGGGTACGAGCAGAGCCCGTGCGAATGCGTAGCAGTAAGGTTGCTTGGTTTCTTTGGAGACCCTTGATCACACATGGCTTGTGAGGTGAGCTCCACAAAGAACTGAAGTGGCACGACACCGCTTCTCTGAAGAGTCTCCCGTCTTCTTGAGGCACTTTTCTCGAAGGATTCCCAGACAGCGCTCTATGGGCGAGGCTGTCCGCCATCTCGTTGCCTATGATACCTATGTGTGATGGCACCCATTGGAATCGTATGGAGAAGCCTTTGACACTGAGATTTTGCACCGAACGTAGGGAGCTTAGAGATAAGGCATCAGTAGGGAATCCGTGCTCTAACCTTTGAAGGGCGGATTTCGAATCTGTAAGAATGACCACAGGTTGAGGCGTACAAAACCGTAGCTTTTTGAGAGCTGCCTCAATGGCAACGCTTTCGGCCGTTGTGGAGGACACGACTGCAGTGAAGCGAACGGACCAATCAAAGTTCAAAGAGGGAATGTGAAAAGCAGCTGCACTAGATCCTCTGACCTTGTCCACAGAGCCATCAGTAAAAATTTGAAGGTGACGTGCATATTCCGTTTCAAGATGTTCCAGTACGAGCGAACGCGTTGCTGCCAAAGGAGAACTCCGCTTAGCACGAACGTGAGGAACTGCCAACGAACTATCGAGGCTCGCGAAAGACCAAGGTGGTTTCGACCTCTTAATTGTGAAGTGAATTGAAGTGAATTGTGACCTCTGAATTGTGACCTCTTAATGTGAAGACTCGCTTAGGCAGCTTCATTGTCTGTGGTATATGAGCTGTAATACTGGCATACATCTACGCAGCATATACCCATTTCCCGTGTGTGATATACCGAACCGAACGCTTCCCTGGTTCACATCACAGTTTTTCCTCTTCT
This sequence comes from Dermacentor albipictus, assembly GCF_038994185.2. Taxonomy (NCBI): domain Eukaryota; kingdom Metazoa; phylum Arthropoda; class Arachnida; order Ixodida; family Ixodidae; genus Dermacentor; species Dermacentor albipictus. The sequence continues at coordinate 127,967,785 of NC_091824.1, read as the reverse complement.
CCACTTATCAGGCTCTCCTCGACATGCCACATCAGCTGTAACTCTATTCTGTCTATAGCTGCAAGAAGCAAATTTATACAAAGATGTATATGGCCCATACAAACATATTTATAGAAAGCCCGTGATAGCCGGGTTTCGATTCTCCTGTGATAACTATTCAACATCAGATGCTTTCTCTGTGTTCACTTCCCTTTTTTCACTCAAAGTCTTCTTACTACTGATATTTTTAAAGCACAGGTAGAGAACGCATATTCTTTTAGTCATATGTTTCATTTCAGAACCTTAAAAAATATATTTTAGTTATTTCCTCAAAATCTGAGCTCACCCAACTAAGTATTCTGTAAGCTCGTTTTTATAACGAGGCGTTTGTTTGTGACGAAGTTCCGGAAAGACTTTTAAAGTGTTTTAATCTTAACGAGTCCATGTGCGTGTTGTAAGAATAGAAATTGAAATGAGAAATCCAAGTGCGCAGAAATAGCACGCGAAACTGGCAACGAACGAATAGTTTGGCTTTACTAATTGTTTTTAGATTCCCTCTGTGAAACGTCTTAGAAATCCGCGTACCATGTCTCCATGATTCTGAAAATCGTATTTTAGCAGACCTTTTCTGTTCAGGCGTCCAAGTGTATGCCGTGCTACCGCTTTTAAATTCCTGCTTTAAGCCTAAGTTTTATAAGCACCGAAAGTTTCGTAAGCTCTTTAACATATCTTTTGCGCGATAGAAAGTCAAAGAAAGCAAAGGCAGAAGGAACGAGTCTATCATAAAAAAAGCAATCTCCTATGTTGTTAGGAGCTTTGGCTCTAACTATAGTTAAAGGGGGTGCTTATTTATTTTTATTATTACTAGACCTGGATATGGGTACATCGTTGCAGCGGTTCATGAGCCTCTAACGCAAACCACATACTTGGCATTCTTCCTTATTCTCCAAGGATGAGCTGAAATTGCACGCCAGTAATCAATCATCAGTGCTGACGCCTGCATGAGATCAGGGTTCTTGAGAAGCAGATCTTTTTTTCTTTTCTCCTTCTTAGCCGGCTCTTTATTGCGACTGTAGATTTAGCACAAGAATGTTTTACATCACGTCAAAACGTTAGCTCCAAAGGAACATTGTAAGCAAGCATTCCTGGACAACAAAAGCTCTTATTTGAGTCAAATGCTCCATTAAATTACGATATTTTTTATTCTGGGGTATTCAGCTTCTACCGTTGTATGCTCAGGGCCGCTGAAGATGCGAGTTAGATTAGAAGAACATAAACGTTAAAAAAATATAATGTTTGCAGTTAAAGCTTTTTTGTTCCTTTCGTCAAAGACTTTCGGTTTTCTTTCTTCTCTGTTTTATTGTAGCTCTCTACCTTAGCATCTTAGGGCGGCTAGGCTTTCGGTATTACTTCCTAACTCTCGATACAATGCCTTGAATTGCATATTCTCTGTACTTTCTCTTTACTGAAGTTTAAGCTAAGGTTGCTGTATTTGAATGTTCACTCTTGACACCTAGTTATGGCAATCCCATTCCTTTGCGTGGGTAGTGCAAAAAGGGCGGGGGCCTGAAAATTTGACGCAGTTTATATCTATAATGGTGGAATTATTCAATAAACGCCAGAAAAAATTGTTTCAGGATATTTTAAGCTCATTTAGCCCTTGTAATTGAATGCCACCAATATTTTGTGTGAAGACTAAATTTTCTACGAACTTTCGGGCCTACCACGAATTCGCGACATCCTGGACTTAAGCCAGAAAATGTCACACGCATGTCGCAAGAAAAAGAGATGAGCTTGAGGCAGTTTAACTAGCTTAACTTTAACAAAACAGTTTATTTTGCACTAAAGATGATCTCATATTTGACGAATGAGCGACACCACTTCTGCCGGTAAACTATGGCTGGTAAAAATACTGGAAGCATTTGACAGTTCTGTCGGTGCAGATTTGCACTTTGGGTACGTAAAAAACTGTTTCTTCCTTGCACTCTGGTCGCTTGCATGGTTCGCGTGTACTCTTCACGGCTGGCTAGTGGCTGGTGCTGTCAGTGCTAACGCAGTCAACAGGCAGTGGACGTAGTGAGGGGTGGAGGAGAGGTGCACACACCAGGCCCGTGTGCCCCCCCTTTCCCCCTCCCTCTGAAATTCCTTTGTACCGCGAATAACTGGCATAAAACGACATGCGACAACAACCACAGCCCCTTCCCCCTACACCGGTGAAGTACCTGTCCTTCACCCTCGAAAAATAAATTCCTGGCTCCTCCACTGGCTAAGGCTGAGACTTCGGACGACATTCCTGTTAGGCAACTGCCATCGCTTATATGCTCCGGTGGAAGGTCGAAGTGAAGCCCTTTCATACCCCTATAAAAGGCCTAACGTAAGTTTCCTGCCGAAAAACTATACGCGCAATGTCGAGGTGTTTGTACATGTCGCTAAAGCCAATGAGTGCTGCAAAGGCCCGAATGTCGCGAATTCGCGACGTACCGTAGCCAAGTGGTAATGCGAAAATGATCTGCAATCTCGAACTCACTACATACTCATCGTTTGAATGTAAACAACAGGGAAAAAAATGTGAAAGCTTGAACTGACTTTACGTTCTCGAAACATTTAGAAGGTAGTTGACGCTGCACGTGGCGGCACTTCGCCGATCGCGAATCCAAACAATAGTTGCCAACCAGCTGATACAGCTCTAGATGGCACCGCATGTCAGCGTTAGAAATCGTTTCTTGTCGCGAATGCATGGCAACCAAAACTTGAGCCAGGAAACATATTCCCAGCTTGCACTCATTCGGTGTGTCGTGAATTCGCGATAACCGGCATTAAAAGGTTACAGATATTGAAAAGGCTAAATGGTGCCAGAACTGCTTCGCCGCTACATTCTTCACGAATGATCTGTAGCTGTTCGAAGTTGGAACACATCAGACCGTTAAAGCTATTTAATAAAAGAATATACGTACATGCAAAACACCTATTTCTGCAGGGAAGGGGGTGTCTTGAAATTGCATTGTAAGTCCCCTTGACAAGGAACTTATTAGGTGTATGTGACTGAGTACCACCTAATAGGACAATGAGCGAAGCAGTATATACTGTGGCGAGAAAAGCACATGTCGTCTTGAAAAAGACAAGTACACCTGTCGAAACGTTGGCTCCTACTTTCACCTTGTTCTATATACTGAGGCGGGGAAACCATATGTTGCCTTGAAGAAGACAAGTCCACTTGTCGAAACGTTGGCTCCTGCTGCCACCTTGTTCTATATACTGTGGCGAGTAAACCATATGTCGCCTTGAAGAAGACAAGTCCACTTGTAGAAACGTTGGCCCCTGCTTTCACCTTGTTCTATATACTGTGGCGAGGAAACCATATTGACACGTGAACTCGTTTATCTTTCACGGGTGAGCGATTTTACTGTCTAAGAAATGTTCACAAGCGTCGTACACCGAGAACGAGCCCAAGCATTACCAGAAACCCGAGTGCAGCTGCTTAATGAGACCACCGCGATTTTTACAGAAGAAATGAGCCGCCTATTCCGCCACGCCGACCCGGAAATGTCCGAGGAGAAGAAAGTCCGCCTACTGATGCGTGGTGTAAAGGAGGAACTTTTCGCCGGAACGGTACGGAGCCCACCGAAGACCGTCGACGAGTTTTGCGAAGCCACCAGCATCGAGAAGACACTGAAAATGCGGAACCGGCAATTCAACCACCGCACGAACTCGACAAACTACGCCGGAGTTCAGTCACTTGCCAGATGTCAAATGTCACGTGGTAGTGACAGTTGAGGACAAACCAAAAAAACTGTGAATGGCGAAACTAACTTTATTCGGTGAACCTGTGCCCCAAAAAAACAGGCTACACTCAATGTTCAACGAAAACAGTGAACACAGTCGGCGATCCTCGAAAATCTGATCAGCAAGTCAAGCGCGTCGGCTTTTAGAGATCAGTCATCGAATGTTCCAGAGTAATCGCTGGAACCCGCGTGCCTTCCACGAAGTTCTACGCCATTCGCGTCGCACATGCATGCAATAAAATTACACAAGGTTCGGCGAGAACGGACAGCGCATAGAAGCATCGATAACATTCTAGAAACTTCCTATACATGTAGACGCGTGCTGAGCTGAGCGACAACATTTCTTAGACGGTAAAAGCGCTCACCGTAAAAGATAAACGAGTTCGCGTGTCAATATGTCGCGTTGAATAAGACAAGCCCACTTGTAGAAACGTTGGCTCCTGTTTTCACCTTGTTCTGTATACTGTGGCGAGGAAACCGTATGTCGCTTTGAAGAAGACAAGCCCACTTGTCGAAACGTTGGCTCCTGATTTCAACTTGTTCTCGTTTTGCTCATCCTCTTGAATTTCCATTTACCACCTTCTCCCTGTTTTCCCTGGACATAACAAGATAGTGTGACATCGGGGTTTCAGTCTGGAGACCGAAACTTGCTGTGATAGCTACGCTGAGCCTGTTTAAGGAGCCGCGCTTTCAATAAACTGACTCTCAGCCTCGCTCCCCGTCTGCGTCTGCATCCCTCTTCAGGCCGCCATCCCGGCGGGGCCTAACGTGCCCGGCGTGGCGATCATTGCGGCCACGCCGACATAACAGGTGGTAATGTAAACTTGTAGGCACACAGTAGCTGCTTACCGCCCATGTTCTTAGCGTGACAAACAGACACATGCGGCTGGTTACAAAAACATGAACGACTTCTTGTGCTCTGAAACGCCTGCAAGTTCCAGAAGCGCTGATGCGTTTTGAGTGTTCATCTAGCCGTTCGTATGCGTGTTCATATGATGAGAACACGATCACGGTAATATGTTCAAAGATTTTCGCTTAATACAACTCATGAAAGAATCGCTAATAAGGTATCCAAATTTGGAGCGTGGCGTAAATTTAGTGAATATTGCAGCTATGTTTGACACTTTTATACTCTTCGGCAAACGAGCAGTTTGCCCTGGGGGACTTGGAAAGCAAAACGGACACCCTGCGGGCTGGCGTAAGGCTTTTCGACAGCGACTAATTGGATGGCCGCGGGTACAAGCGCTAGTAAATTAACGCTGAGTTTACGCATCAGGAATACGTGTTCTCTCAAAACAAGGTTGTGCGAAATTTTGTTCCATACGAATTACTCTCAAATAGCTTGAACCCTCTCAATTATCAACTCACTTCTCATATTGATTGTAGATAGCCGCTTAAGAATGAAGCATATTCAAACAGATACTACAGTAAGTCCACGCGACCACGTAATGCGTATTTATTGTTCACAGTTCACTCAGTGTTTGAGTTCCACGGGAACCTTGAAGCAGAAGAATTCACCGGCTGCATCCTGGCCCTTGAAAACAGCCTTTGCGGCCACCTTTAATGAAAGCGTAAAAGGAAACGTTTTAGTAAAAGAATACGATACATGTCGATGTCTTTGTGTCTCAATAAAATTACTTAGAGATCTTCTTTCTTGTAATAGTTGTTCAAATATAGCAGCCTAGGGAAGTATGAATTCAATTAAATGTTGTTATACAAGGGAAAGCTTATGCAACAAACACTTGAGTAGTTAATGGGTTTGTTTTGTCTGTTGCTGTTTATTTACTCTAGAGGAACGGTCTCTAGTATTATATTATGATAGTATAGACCCAGACGTCAACGCCACAAACAAGTTCATATATAAATAAACGACAAAATAACATTTTTTTCTGTTACGGCAAGGACGCGCCTAAATATTATTATACTGTATTCCGTTTCAGCAAGATGAAACTAATTTTTGCTAACGCGGTTCTTTAAAATCAAGTTTTAGCACAACAAAATGTACTTTATGTAGTGTTTCGACAAGTAATGTCACTAGTAGCGTTAAGGAGTTTGACTGTTAAAGGAGATGTTTTCTTAGCCTAAGAAATTAGATGTATCATCTGGAATTGGCTTTTCTTCGTTGTTTGAACTGCCTTGCTTGAACCCGAATGTTGCTGGGCACACTGTCTTATCTGGATTACAAAGCTGTACCAGCTCTGCGTTGTAAGCACTTGAAAAAAATGCTTTGCTAAATACTACATGGATTCGAAGAATTTAAGCATTTTTAGTATCGTTCCTTATAATAAATTTTGAAAAGCACGATAAAGATCGGCTTATATACAAAAGCAGTGCAGCCTAGCACAATAAAAGGTTATCTGTATTTTTTGTTTCTGTACATATCTTGCTTTATCAGTAAGTTTGCATAGAGCGGTAACCACTCTGCTAATGCAAGTTCGGCCCTAACGCTAAGTTCACCAATGTTTTAGACTCTCATGAATGATTGCTGTGAGTAACACTGCAAATTGAATACATACTTAGGCCGTACCTTTAGTCTATAAAATAAATAATGTATGCTCCAATCAATAGTATGGAGTAATTTCCACGTTAATATGATTCGCCCATTACTTTAGTATTGCTATCGTGCAAACTTAAACATCTGCGGAAACAAATTGGTCGTATGAAAAAGTCCCACCTCTCTTGCGCGGGCAAAACTTCGTCAGGCTTCTTAAGCGTTGACGAAGGTACGCGACCAAAGGGAGAGAAAAACAGAGGATCAAATTAAGAAACGATGTACTAACCGGTGGGAAGGTGGGGGAAAGGGTAAGATCGAACTTGGCCGTGTACTTCTCGCCGGCCTTCAAGGGGCAGCTCACACCCATGAAGTTGCAGGCATCGGTCTTGAAACCCGGGAAGGGCTGCGGCGCCATATCGCCAATGGCACCAAGCACACGGACTCGGAGGGTCTTCGAGTCGTGAGCTGCAAGTGGCCAGAAGGCACGTCAACACCAGATTTAGTCTTTCTTCTTCACATCTACCTCTCTCCTCCTCTTTCTTTTACTTTGATGAGGTTTCGGTATGGACAAATTGGAATAATAGATGCATGGTAGCTTTTAGCGCACACAAAAGGACAAGAATACACACAAGAGGATAAAAAACTGATAGGCATTAGTCTATATTCTGGCAGTTTTTTGTCCCCATTTGTGTGTGCGGAGTTGTAATCTACAATGGATTCTGTCTTTTGCACTTTAGTATAATGTGAAGAAAAAAGGACATCCAAAGATTCAGTGGTGATTCAATGTCTACGGAATTCTGCTGTTTAGTATAAGTTCGCGGCTTCTTTTCCCAACCGTGACGGGCTCTAGATGACTGGGTCTCGATGCAAAAAAAACTCGTGTTTCGTGCCTTGCGTGTACGTTCAAAAACCCTTCTGAGTTATAAACTATTTCGGAACCTACCCCCCCCCTCCCGCCCCACCCCGCCTAGACGTCATTACCCAGGAGCCGCTTTGAGAAATTAATCCCCATCATTATTCAACAGCATTACAGTCTGAATTCGCGAAACGAAACACGAAAACTGAGAGACTCATCCTTTAGTAAAGTAACCTTGTCAAAAAGGCAAGTGACAACGAAGCCAGAAATCTAGCATAGTGATAATTAACTCTGCATTTAACCAAAGTATTTGGGAAGGTGATTTATGCTTATCCCCATATTTTGATAAAAATAAAGGAGAGTAGCAGAATAAAACAGGTCGTCGCCGCTAGCAGCAAAATCCACAACTTCGAAACGACGCATGGCATGTTCTGGCATTTGAGCTGCAGTAGTAGCTGTGCACGTGGTCGTTACACATTTGAAAGATGAAAGACATTGCCACTACGTTAAGGAACAAATACGAGGAAATATGATAATATGAATTTTACAGCACACCAGGTCGGTCGCTTTCGTATGTCGTGGACTGTTTTTTTTTGTCTCACACCCATCATTTGCTCCTCTCAGCGCAACAAGATGGTGGGTCACAGCGTGCGATCAATAAAACTTACATCGGTAAAAAATTCAGGTGAGCCATTGAAATATGAAGCAATCATTATTATTATATCATCACCATATTGGTTTTCGAGGCAGAATTATACGCAAAGAAAAGAAATACAGGAGGGAAGGAGCAGGCTGGCAACTGTTACACTGAAAGGCTCACAACGTCTGCCCACTCTAGGTAGAAAGGCATAGAAATGTGTCATTACTAATTCCTGCGAATAACGCAGACACTGTTTGCTTAGCGTCGGCCTGAAACTTAAAAGGGACACTACTGTGTGCGAATAACTCAATAAAAAAGTATGCAATTCTTTTTAAAAGGCTGCTAAACGCACCCATTATAAAAATTACGCGTTCAAAATGAACCGAAATAAATGACCAAATAAAGCAGAGCACAAGCATTGAAAAGGAGACACTGGTACCGAGGCAGTGAATATTATATTCAGAAATGCGATACCATGCGCTTCCAAGGCAAAGCACTGAATATTGTAGGAGCTCTTAGGAAGTGCCTCACCAAAGCAATGGCTCCCAGCGGTGCTGAGAGCAAAAGGGGTTGGCACGTGTTTCTCCTTGAGACATGCTTTGATAAACATTGAATGAGGGGACGCACTTGACAGCGTGTTCGGATTGTATACTCCCATTTGCGACAATGGTCGGCACGCGAACACTCATATCATGGAGGTGGCGTTGAACGGGACTCAAGTGCACGCCTGAACAAGATATGTATTCTCGCGGTGGGAATGCCTTCGTTATCTACAGTGCCCCACTCGGCCCCATTCCTTACGAGCTTGGAAGTCGATCTCAACTCGGGGCTTGTCCGCCAACGTCACGGTGCACGGCAGCGTGGAGCAGTGGCTGAAGCGAACAGCAGCCACGTTGCTCGTGGATCCATCTGCGAAGGAAGGACAAAGTATGGTCGCATCATTCTTGTGAGTATTCCACCTATGTAACTACTGCAGTACCGCGGGCAAAACAAACCGCGTAGAAATCGTTTAAAAGGTGAACAAGGTAATTGCGAATTTGCAAACTTTTTTTGCAGTCAACATATAAATTGCGGTTTCGTTTCTTTACACATGGTGAAAGGAAACACTACAAAAATACAGGACCGCCTCAAAGCACAGTCTTGCTGATTAAGCCACGTCATGAGAAAAGAAGGACGACAGTCAAGAAAAACCCCAAATGGCCGGCTCATTAATTTTAAAAAAATATCGCCAGAGTTTTTGTCCGATGCAGATTCACCGAAGAAATGTTGTGCCTATGCAATAGCAAGTAATGAGAGACTGGACGTCGGGAACAAGCTCTCAGGTTATTTGTGAACCAACACGAGTGAAACAACACAGAGGACATCTCACCTGAGCAGGCCTCAACCTCGACTTGTGAGAGGTTGCCGTAGACGGCTGGAGCCACGAAGGCGATGAGGCAAAGCGCGAGGGCAAAGTGACTGGCCATTGTGACTGAAGGTACTGTAGGTAGTGTGACAACGGTGCGGCAAAACGGAATTTTATATGTAACGCGACCCCGATAACGCGAGAACGACGCCCACTTTGAAGACAATGGACAAGTCCGTCAGCAACTTGCGCTTTCTTATCCGAACCATCCGAGCAGCCTAGATAAACTAGCCGTGGCACGATATGGCCGTCTTTCACCGCCATTGACCACAGAAATCGATCTTATCAGTCAGGTGAGGTTGTAGGCAGGATGCCGTTCGATGAAGAGGAGTACAATGCAACTGCGTTAATGCCTACGTATAGAGTTTGTCGGGGATTTGCCGTCGGTGAACAGTCTCGGGCAAGCATCGATAAATACCCATATTATAGCATTACGTGCGGCACTGTGCCAAATAAGCGACGCACGTGGTTCGGAAGAATTCTATTATAGAAGCTGCTGGGGCACTCGAAACGCCGAATTGCCTACGTCAGTTCCACGGCATTTATATGTGGAAAAAAAGAATAATGAGAAAGGTGTTAAGCAGACAAAAGTTCCCTGAAACGCAAGTTTTTTCATGAAAATTGAAAAAATGGTTAGTGACACATAGCGCGATTTAATAATACTAATAAAAATTGACAAACACTTTCGCATACGGTAAAGAGGATGAAGGCCAAAGCGTGCGCGCTCCCGAGGCATTCATTAAACTGCTTGACACTCTAATTCGGATTCGTTGTTACTTCCCATTGCTTGCTTTCTCCCACCAAATGTCGTGGGTTCAAGTGCCCTAATAAACTGTCTCTTAATTATCCGTGCCTTAATTACCTTCGCCCTAAATAACACTAGAGGTAGAAGGTTCTAGTGCCCTAATCAACTCTAAATTAACGGTATATTGATTTCTTCGCCTTAATTAACACCAAGGTCGTGGGCTCGTGGACTTTGGGGGGGTCAAAAGTAGATTTTGTATCATAACCACACCTACGTAAGAATGCCTTTCCTATTACATATATATTGATTAGGCCGGTAGAATTGCCTTTCGGGCCTCGCTACCATGCGCTGTAGCAGATAACGATCGGCTGGCTTCAGGAAGCAGTTAAGTAGGTGTACACGGCTCTTCGCGGTCGGGGCCATCTTTGGGACGCACTTTGCACACCTGCATTACAGAGGAGGCTATCACCGGAAAGTCGAAAACAAGTTTATCCTTACGCTGCTTGCTCCAGCTCGTATTTGTCGGTGCCGTCTCACTCAACCATCTTCATAACACAAAATCGACTTTGCTTTTCAATGTTTAGCGGTCAACGTAGCCTTTTTAGCGCATTTTCGCTAGATTTAGCGACGTTTTGTGTGTTTAGCGACAGCCGTTTTCGTTCTGTAGTGACTAGGGACATCTTTAGCGGTTTGAATGAATAACTACAGAAACTTTAGCGACATTGAAGTTAGGAACGTTGCTTTAAAGATTGCATTTTAGAATGCACTTAGTTATTAAACAGCTACGTGTAAGCGGCTACAAACAATCGGCTTCACATAAATAGTGTTCCCTCTGTAATTGTGCTTCACAGCACAGTGGGCCTCACAAGCTTCACAATGGGCTCACAAAATTGACGTCTTTTTTACTGTTAAGAAATGCGATTTAATTGTCTTTATATAGTGTATATAGCATATAGTTTATATGGGGTAGGTTCGGCGGTATCACTAAATGGTTGGATTTGTGGACTTTCACAAGCGTAATAGTAAATTAATCCACCAAAGCCAATCGAAATAAATTCTACGCTCAGATCTTGATCACAGTAGGTGACTAAGATCGACTGAGTGTATAGAAAGGCGTAAATATCTGAGTGGTAGCGCTCGTTCACACGAATATAAACAAATTTATCGCGTTTCTCAAGCTTCCAGGTAGATCAAGGGCGGAAGCGGAGTATTCGACCTCTATAAAGTTCGCGTAATTGTTGTTGCCGTATTAACAAATACAGCCAGGCGCATTCCACAGAATCTAGTTCTCCTGTTACGAACGTCGAGAACCGGCAAAATTAGGTAATGATGTAAACTAAGGACCTTTTTTTTTTGTGCTAAAAAGCTACTTTGCGTTGTTTTGAGTCGTTCTCTGTACGTAACCATACAATATGAAAGTAAACGCACAATTTGCCCTGTCATCATCTGTTATGTAATTATATCAATAAGATAAAACCTCTCTACATCCACCTAATAAAATCAGTGTTTATCCGTGTCTGCATGGACATTAGACAAACATTGAACATGTAGGTAAATGATTTACTTCACCTCAACGTATATTGTGTCGATGTTGTGTGGTGCCATGTGATAAACGTATGATTTAATGTATGCAGACTCAACAGCTTCGTTGGTAATCCGTCCCCATATGAATATCGCGGCCCCACGAATTTTTTGAGCCTCATTCAATACAATGGCAATCAGAAAATTTCCTACATATATATACAGAGAGAGAGAGAGAGAGCCTATGCTGGAGTATGTTTATCTAGATCAATTACTCGTAGGAGAACCTGATCATGAGGAGGAAATTTAGAGAATAAAAATAGCATTGCACTGCACATCGCAGGTATTACCGAATCCTCACTGGGAGCTTACTACTGTCGTTGAAATATGAACTTCGCACGCGGAAGTTGCAATCAGCTAGCGCACGACAAGGGTAATTGGCTATCGCAAGGGAGGGCCTTCGTCCTGCAGTGGACATAAAAACAGGCTGAATACATACATATATATATACATATATATATATATATATATATATATATATATCGAGAGAGAGAGGGGGGGTATACTCCCTCTACAGTCTTCCTTCATCGACCATCGACTAGCGTTCTCATTCTGCTCGACTCAGCAACAGCGGTAATGACGGTAGTCAAAGCTGAGGCGACATCTAAGGCACATTGAAATCAGTATAGTGAATGCACTCTCCTATTTGCTCTTACACTAAAACTTCCACATAACTATGTCTATGGGACCCGAAAATTACACTCTAACGCCTCTACAGTGAAATGACCTGTATAACGAAGGACTGATTAGTTCCGCCTGAATTCCTCTTTCATACGCGTCGTGAACACGTCCACAACGAAGACCACTACAAAGAATTAGCCTATACACCGAGGAAATTTCGACATCCCCGATGGCTGATTTGTCGCTTTACGACGAACGCCGCGTAATTATTCGACCACTACCCTCTGCAGACGCCACAAAGGTGCGCTGTACGCTAACGCAAACGGCATGCTATTGAAGAGCATGCCGATGCCAGAAGTAATCCTGCTGCACTGCTCCAGGAATCACTTCAGTCGTATACGCTGCTTCTTTCAGTGCATCTGCGGTTGCAACGGCTGACGAATACGTTGCAGTTGATAAAAACATGATGATGTAATCGCAATTGACGACCTACGACGTCTTGAAAGCCAGCTAAGGCGGTAATGAGGCGCATTTCAATGAGCGCTGTGGTGATGAAAATCATTTAAATGAACCAAAGCTTTTTGACTGCAAGGAAGGCAATAGCGGCATTCGACGATCTGCAGCTTTACCTTACGTAACTGCTGCGTTTCGTCGCGGAGCATGCTGTCAACTTCGGTGCAATAAGGTTGGATCCAGTTGCACATTCTGTTAGACAAACTGTTAAAAAACATATTATGTAGGAACTTTTTTTTACAAGGTATGTACTGAATTGTTGTTAAATAAAGATTTCCTTTTGTTGAACGTGCTGAGTCTACTGTAGTGTGAGTGGTACGATGCGCGACCATTAGAGCGAAGTGACCTGCATAGAGAAATACTTCCTAGGTCCCAAGCCCTTCGTTATAAAGGCGTTTCTTTGGCTGCATTTTTTTGCATGAAGAACACCGTTGAATCGAAAGCACTTAAAGTATTCACGTGAACATTAATATATTTATCCACGAACAAACAAATTACGTATTTCTTGGCTCCGTACGCACTTGTCTCACTTACTAATGAAATTCTTTATAGACAACAAGCCCGTTGATGGTGTCTTGTACTCTTTCAAGGGAACGGCAAACTTTGTTAAAAGGTCTACCAACATGTACCGAATAAAATGCAAAGAGGGTGGAAACGGATAGAACCAAGCGTAGTGTCCTCTGCGAGCTGCCCTTTCTTTCCACCCTTCTTGTATTTTGCGCAGAACGTTACTTGTTCGATATCAATCAGCTAGTTCGATATAATGTACTTCTGCTTCTTAACAGGTCAGTGGGGTCGGACACCTGAACTGAAAACCGACGTATTTGCCCATAAGTTTCTCATGATTTACCCATATTTAGAAAATAACGAAATCTTTGTTAAATCGAGCCAGGCGTTCAGTTCACTTCTTTTCTTCGAGGTTTTCAATGCACTTAAAGAAATTGAATTCCGGGGTTTTACGTGCAAGACCATGATATGATTATAAAGCATACCGTAATGGGATTAATTTTGATAACCTGGGTTATTGAAGGTGCATCCATGCATGGTACACGGGCGCTTTGATGCGAAAGCACTAAATGGTTCATTGAGTGAAGAACCCGGCGTCTATCGGCCTCATTTTTGAACTATCAGTTGTGTCGTTCCGTTAACGCTGCCCTCAAGTTGCTTTCGTACAAAAACTAATTAACATATTAAAAGTTCATCTATACGAGGTGCTCTTACTAAATTCCTCTGTTCCAGTCGCTAATATTGCATTTGATTACATTTTTTCAAACAATGCTAGACATTTTTCCTATCAATATCTTAATAGCATCTTGGAAGACCACCTTACACACCTGTATACAAAGACGTTATAACAATTGACGCTTCTGTCGGTGAACAAAAGGCAGGTGTGGCCAATGTATCACAAAATTGGTCTTTTTCCATTCGGCTACCTGACTTCACGCCTATCTTTCAGGCAGAATTATGAAAAATTGTCTTTGCTTTACGCAAATTACCATCATGTCTGTCATCAGCCCTAATCTTAACTGATTGTCTGTCTGTGTGTTCTTCACTAACCTCATCCAAATTGTCAGATTCATTAGAAACTTTCTATTCGGTTCTCCCAATGACACTTACGCCTCGTTCGGTTAGTGCGCGTGCCAGGCCACAAAGGTCTAGCCTTCTACGAATATGCAGATGAACTCGCAGTAGCACCCCATGATAGTCCTATAATCCGCATTTTACCTACGTCAGCTTTCATCACTACGGCGCAATTCATAAAATATACCACGACAAATAACTTCGCGCAATCATCGTTGTCAAGATCTGATTTCCGGCATCTCAGTTTTCCTTGGTATAACAAACGGTGCTCCTCTAGAAAAACTGAAGTAACGATTACGAGACTACGGTGCCGAGTCCCCCCACTGAACTTTTACCTCCACCGGTCTGGTCTGGCTACATCGGCCTTGTGCCCTTTACGCAATGAAAGTGAATATTTGCAACTCTTTTTTTTCTATGCCACCGTTTCATTACTCAACGGAAACGTTTTTTTTTTTTAGAAGAACCCTTCCAAGAGCTTGGCTTGAATTTGACCCTTTCTCTAGTTCTTTTCTTTGGGGCTACCGTAATAGGTTACAGCCACAGGAACATTTGTGAAGGCCTCTGCATATTTCTACGTGAAGCAAAAAGAATTGCATGCTATAATTCTTCTCAATACTTATTATGCTGACAAAAAATACTTTTTATGTAATACTTAGATAACTGATTATTCATATCTGTAACAGCAGACAGTTTAAAGCCCATTTGCAAGGTACTTATTTCATTTCACCCTAACTTCTTGAAAAAAAATTTACAACAATTTATTCAGCACCCAATTCATGGCCGATCCCCCCAGAGTGGCTTGCGTCATTTCACTAGGGAACAAGAAGAATCCTACGCACTAAACCACTT
The DNA here is from genome assembly GCF_038994185.2 of Dermacentor albipictus. Classification (NCBI taxonomy): domain Eukaryota; kingdom Metazoa; phylum Arthropoda; class Arachnida; order Ixodida; family Ixodidae; genus Dermacentor; species Dermacentor albipictus. Next base: position 127,952,739 of record NC_091824.1, on the reverse strand, counting down.
ATCTGCATATCTGTAAGCATCACCACGCGTCAGAACGCTGCGCCCGTCAGTTTCTTGCGAAACCCGCTATTATTCGTAGAAAACATTAGGGCCAAGTCGGGTTTTCACTCCCGTACTTAAAGCCCACGGACTAAAAGAAGCGTAGTATCCTTCATCTTCGCCCATCCTGGCTCTAAACTTTAAAGTCAAGACGCTGATCTGTCTTCATTCCACGTTTGCAGTGCGACAACTTTTTCGTTCTGTAGAGAAGCAGAATATTACGTATGTATATTAAAGGGGGCCTTAGCGTTAGCCAAGGTGCAAGAACAAAATGATTACCAGCCATTACATTTGTGGTTTTTGTATATAAGAGGCACTCGTAACAACATACGCGTCATTACCGATGCACAACAATACACTCACTAAAAATGCAACCTTTTCAACAATTTCAAAAAACAGCAATATGAGTGCGCCAGATCCCCGTACACAAACCGAAAGACCCTGAATCATGGAATACTTCTTTCAATTCTCCTGAAGCACCACCGGATTCAAATTCTCACCGCAATTTTCCGCCGGTATAAACAAAAACGCGTGTTGATAAAATTGCATAAACAGGCCTAGATTGGGGCCTGATCCCGGTGACCAGAATCAGTAACGCATTCCCTAACCAGAGCAGGATTGGCATTCTGATACAGTACTTGGCCACCACCTCCTATATGAATACAACCATCGAACCCCGGCCCTCAGTCCCCAGCAGCCGCGAAGCAACTGACCACGGCGTTGATGAGACTTGTGACATAGCAGAGGGTGCTAAGAATCTCTGAGTCCGGACAGACCACCATTGGAATCTGAACCTGGCAACGTTTAACGCTGGAAGGTTATCTAACGAGGCGAGTCTAGGAGTGCTATTGGATGAATTAGCGGGCACTAAATGGGAAATAATAGGGTTCAGTGAAGTTAAGTGGACAAAAGAAGCATATACAGTGCTAAAAAGCGGGCACGTCTTGTGCTACCGGGGCTTAGCGGAGAGACGAGAATTAGGAGTCGGATTCCTGATTCCTAAGGATATAGCTGGTAACATACAGGAATTCTATAGCATAACGAGAGGGTGGCAGGTCTTGTTGTGAACCTAATGAGAGGCACAAATTGAAGGTCGTACAGGTCTACGCCTCTACATCAACTCATGATGACCAGGAAGTCGAAAGCTTCTATGAAGAGGTGGAATCGGCGGTGGGTAAAGTCAAAACAAAATACATTATACTGATGGGCGACTTCCATGTCAGGGTAGGCAAGAAGCAGGCTTGAGACAAGTCAGTGGGGAAATATGGCATAGGCTCTAGGGAGAGTTATCATAGGAGCAGAGGAGAGTTATAAGTAGAGTTTGCAGAACGAAATAATTTGCGGACAATGAATACCTTCTTCCGCAAACGGGATAACCTAAAGTGGACGTGGAGGAGCCCGAATAGCGAGACTAGAAACGAAATAGACTGCACATTCTGCGCTGACCCTGGCATCATACAAGATGTGCACGTGCTCGGGAAGGTGCGCTGCAGTGACCATAGGATGGTAAGATCTCGAATGATTTGAGAATGCCTGCCAAACGCACCCCAGCCCATTCTTATTCTTCTGATTATTTCAGTCTCATGATCCGGATCCGAAGTCACTACCCGTCCTAAGTAGATGTATTCCCTTACCACTTCCAGTGCCTCACTACCTATTGTAAACTGCTGTTCCCTTCCGAGACTGTTAAACATTACTTTAGGTTTCTGCAGATTAATTTTTAGACCCACCCTTCGGCTTTGCCTCTCCAGGGCCGTGAGCATGCATTGTAATTGGTCCCCAGAGTTACTAAGCAAGGCAATATCATCAGCGAATCGCAAGTGACTAAGGTATTCTCCATTAACTCTTATCCCCAAGTCCTGAATATCTCTGAATATCTCCTGCAAGCACGCTGTGAATAGCATTGAAGATATCGTATCTCTCTGCCTGACGCCTTTCTTTATTGGGATTTTGTTGCTTTCTTTATGGAAGACTACGGTGGCTGTGGAGCCGCTATAGATATCTTTCAGTATTTTTACATATGGCTCGTCTACACCCTGATTCCGTAGTGCCTCCATGACTGCTGAGGTTTCGACTGAATCAAACGCTTTTTCGTAATCAATGCAAGCTTTATTTAAGGGCTGGTTATATTCCGCAATTTTCTCTATCACCTGATTGCTAGTATGAATATGGTCTATTGTTGAGTAGCCTTTACGGAATCCTGCCTGGTCCTTTGGTTTACAGAAGTCTAATGTGTTCCTGATTTTATTTGTGATTACCTTAGTAAATACTTTGTAAGCAATGTGCAGTAGGCTGATCGGTCTATAATTTTTCAAGTCTTTGGCGTCGCCTTTCTTATGGATTAGGATTATGTTAGCGTTCTTCCAAGATTCCGGTACGCTCGAGGTCATGAGGCATTGTGTATACAGGGTGGCCAGTTTTTCTAGAACAATGTGCCCACCATCCTTCAACAAATCTGCTGTTACCTGATCCTCCCCAGCTGCCTTCCCCCTTTGCATAGCTCCCAAGGCTTTCTTTACTTCTTCCGGCGTTTCTTGTGGGATTTCAATTTCCTCTAGACTATTCTATCTCACATTATCATCGTGGGTGCTGCTGGTACTGTATAAATCTATAGAGAACTCCTCAGCCACTGGAACTATCTTATTCATATTAGTAATGATATCGCCGGCTTTGTCTCTTGACGCATACAACTTATTCTTGCCTATTGCTAGTTTATTCTTCACTGCTTTTAGGCTTCCTCCGTTCCTGAGAGCATGTTCGATTCTATCCATATTATAGTTCGTTATCTCAGCTGTCTTACGCTTGTTGATTAACTTAGAAAGTTCTGCCAGTTCTATTCTATCTGTAGGGTTAGAGGCTTTCATACATTGGCGTTTCTTGATCAGATCTTTCGTCTCCTGCGATAGCTTACTGGTATCCTGTCTAACGGAGTTACCACCGACTTCTATTGCACACTCCTTAACGATGCCCATATGATTGTCGTTCATTGCTTCAACACTAAGGTCCTCTTCCTGAGTTAATGCTTAATACTGTTCTGTAGCTTGATCCGGAATTCCTCTATTTTCCTCTTACCGCTAACTCATTCATTGACTTCTTATGTACCAGTTTCTTCTATTCCCCCCTTAAATCTAGGCTAATTCGAGTTCATACCATCCTATGGTCACTGCAGCGCACCTTGCCGAGCACGTCCACATCTTGTGTGATGCCAGGGTTAGCGCAGAGTATGAAGTCTATTTCATTTCTAGTCTCGCCATTCGGGCTCCTCCACGTCCACTTTCAGCTATCCCGCTTGCGGAAGAAGGTATTCATTATCCGCATATTATTCTGTTCTGCAAACTCTACTAATAACACTCTCCTGCTATTCCTAGAGCCTATGCCATATTCCCCCACTGACTTGTCTCCAGCCTGCTTCTTGCCTACCCTGGCATTGAAGTCGCCCATCAGTATAGTGTATTTTGTTTTGACTTTACCCATCGCCGATTCCACGTCTTCATAGAAGCTTTCGACTTCCTGGTCATCATGAGTTGATGTAGGGGCGTAGACCTGTACGGCCTTCAATTTGTACCCCGTATTAACTTTCACAACAAGACCTGCCACCCTCTCGTTAATGCTACAGAATTCCTGTATATTGCCAGCTATATCCTTATTAATCAGGAAGCTATATCCTTATTAATCAGGAATCCGACTCCTAGTTCTCGTCTCTCCGCTAAGCCCCGGTAGCACAGGACGTGCCCACTTTTTAGCATTGTATATGCTTCTTTTGTCCTCCTAACCTCACTGAGCCTTATTATATCCCATTTACTACCCTCCAATTCCTCTAATAACACTGCTAGACTCGCCTCACTAGATAACGGTCTAACGTTAAACGTTGCCAGGTTCAGATTCCAATGGCGGCCTGTCCGGTGCCAGGGATTCTTAGCACCCTCTGCTGCGTCACAGGTCTGACCACCGCCGCGGTCAATTGCGTCGCGGCTGCTGGGGACTGAGGGCCGGTGTTTGATTGTTGTATTCATATAGGATGACAAGATGACACCAGTTTCAAGGTATCAAATCAATTCCCGAACTGTGCGGAGAAATGCATTGGTGTCAAACGTGAATCTGTGGATTCAAGCACAACATGAACTGAAACGCCAATATATATATATATATATATATATATATATATATATATATATATATATATATATATATATATATATATATATATATATATATATATATATATATATATATAGTCATATAATGAGAAGCCAACAAACACTGACACCAAGTACAACATAGGGGAAATTGCATGTGCTTAATAAATGAAATAAAGTAATGATAAATTAATGGAAATTAAAGTGGACGAAAACACAACTTGCCGCAGGTGGGAACCGAACCCACAACCTTCGCATGTCGCGTGCGATGCTCTACCAATTGAGCTACCGCGGCGGCGTTTCCCCATCCACTTTCTTGGGTATTTATGTGTACTAATAATATTTGGGGTTTTACGTGCCAAAACCACTTTCTGATTATGAGGCACGCCGTAGTGGAGGACTCCGGAAATTTTGACCACCTGGGGTTCTTTAACGTGCACCTAAATCTAAGTACACGGGTGTTTTCGCATTTCGCCCCCATCGAAATGCGGCCGCCGTGGCCGGGATTCGATCCCGCGACCTCGTGCTCAGCAGCCCAACACCATAGCCACTGAGCAACCACGGCGGGTATTTATGTGTACTAGTAGAACCCTGGGAGTAGAACCCCCTTTCTTCTCGTTTATATATATATATATATATATATATATATATATATATATATATATATATATATATATATATATATGTGGGAGTAGAACCCCCTTTCTTCTCGTTTATATATATATATATATATATATATATATATATATATATATATATATCGGATAGCCTGTTAAAGATTTGTTTTTCAATTATCAGTAAGCCTTCGCCTTTAGATTTTACTCTTTTATAGTTACTCTGGTTCAATCACTCACTCCATCTTTATTGAGGCTATCTACTGTTTCTGATTCATGAGCTTACTTTAACAACTTTGCGCTGCCGCTGTTATGCCGCTAGGAGAAAGCTTGCTCTTTTTTTATTCGCTGTGAATAAACGCTCTTTCCAATACCGCTGTCTAAACATTAGACCCCCCCCCCCCCCATCTATCCACATCCCTAAATACTCCAGCCGCCAATCTATTTAGGAGATGGAACCGCAGTTCCATCTGTCGGAAGCCAGACAAAACTGACACCAGGACCGCCGACCCTTCGAGACGGCAGGATGGGTGCAAGCATCGAGGTTACAAATAACCTTCTGGAGTGGCAGTCGTTGCAGCCGCCTGCAACGAGGAGTGCATAATAATTGACGGTGTTCATCGTCCAACTTAAGGGCACCAGTGGCACCGGATGCATTTTTTACCAATTAAGTAGGGGTGCAAGAATGTTTGAAATTTTGAACATGAATCGAATGGTTCCTGCTATTGCAACCGTGTTCGATTCGCGAGTTCACTGTTCATAGTTGACGACTATTCGTTTTTTTTTTCTCGAATATGTGGGGCCTATGAACACTCACTTAACCCTCGAGAGAGACAGAACGGTGAAAGTGAGGACTGATCCAATGATCCCACTGCATAATATTTCGGCTTGCGGTGAATTGGCACCAGTTACTGAGCGAACGCATGAGTCATGCAGATAAACTCCTCAGTAATAGAGTCATTCAATAAGAATGGCTCGCTTTTAAGCAATTCATAGTGATTTTTTTCCTGACTTATACGGGTAGTCTCATTGTGTTTATATCCTTATAAAACAGTATGTGGTGCTGTAGTTTCACATCTCTTGTCGAAGACAGCACTGTTGGAACCATCATTATGTCGGACGTTCGCTTAGCAGCCGTTGATCTGGCCCTTCTGTCAGGAATTGCAATGCATTTGGGGTGGAGAAGACGAACCCTAGGAACTGAAGATGACGAACACAACCATCAGCATCATCCATGCTTCACGCAACGCGACATTGAAGTTACGGCTCAGAGTGCTGCCCGGCGTAATTGCTTTGGCCGCCTGTTTCGGACAATAAACCTCATTTTACATCGTCAAAAAATATGATCAACTTAAGCAATTTTTTTCAAGGCCTTGTAGATTCGACAGAAGGAAAGTCAAGATGTTAAGATGGTCTTCTGCAGATTTTCTAGTCTGTGTTCTTTTTTTATTTTGCAGTAAATCATATCACGTTCTTTTTTTTTCGTAACACGATTCGAACCAGCTTGCACCACATGCACAAGTTAATTATTGGCTGCGGAAATTACGTGAAAACTATTGTTTCACCACTGATGACGTAACGCGGCATATTGAACATACATCAAGACATTATAAGTGCATTTATTAAAGTGGCCGTGTTTAGCAAATGCTCCGCAATCTATCGGTGAAAAAGAGCCTCATTTGGTAAGCATAGGGTTCAAATGATCCGTAGCCACTCCATGACACGACTAGTAAAAAAACATCTCGTACATGAATGGGCCCACCGCGACCTAGAGGGGTTGTTTCATTATTCCTTTATAGCAGGGAAGCGTGCAACAAGGAGACATGACAAGCGATGCTCAGAAGGTTGCTCGTTTTTCTATAAAAAAGAAACTCATACGAACCTCTTAATATAGTTTCAGACGAGGCGCCCAATTCTACTCCGTCCGCTACCCCTGGTAAGGTGAAGTCTGTTCGGTGTCGCGTCCTTGGTGCCTCTCCAACACCAGATGCCTTTGTACCACAATACTACGAGCCATAGCTGGCGAATGTGATTCGTTTACGGCATTTAACATCCCAGGTTCACACGGTAGCTATGAGGGACACAGTGACACAAAGCTCCGGGTTAATGTTCATCATTTTAACGCGATAGCGTTAAGGAGCTCGTGTCGCAGAAAAGCCAGTGTCGTCGGCGTCGGTGTCGGCGTTAGCGGCGTTGACCGTGAGCGATAAATCACGGCAGGCGCTTCATAAATAAAAAGCAACTTCCAAGATTGGCCCGGTGGGAATCGAACCAGGGTCTCCGGAGTGTGAGACGGAGACGCTACCACTCAGCCACGAGTTCGATGCTTCCAAGCGGTGCAAACGCGCCTCTAGTGAATGCGGTGTTGCCTTCGAAACGAGCCGTGGAAAGTTATACTGCGGTGTATATCGGTAATTATGAACATGTAACGTACAGAAGTCACAATTACACGAGTTGTGAAGTGCGTTTCCGCTGCATTTCTTCTGCGCTTTCCGCACACGCAGAGCCATCTTGCGGCAAACACAGAAGACCCCCTCCTCTCAATGTACGGCGCTGCCCCGACAGGAGGCGCGCCGCGCGCGCATTGGGACTGCTGCCAAGCGCGTCGCGGGACTCCCTCTCCCCTGACGACGCTTCGCCGTGCTCCCGGTTTAGATTACTATCTAACTCTCTGCCCGTGCCGATCGCGACGTTTGGCTGGCGTAGATCGTTTCCCCTCCGAGACACCGAGTTCTTTGGTTCGTTCCGTTCGCTCAGGCGCACGTTTCGTTGCCGCGCCGAACGCTGCGTTGCTCGACGCTCACCGCGTGATAGGTGGGCGCTAAGTCCGATGCGGGGCGCATCGTAAGTGATCGCTGTGCCGTAGCGCATTGTCTTATACCCCTTGGCGGGTCGACGGGAACGCTGTCGCGTCCCACTCTTGAAGGCGAAGCTTAAGCGTCCTCCAATTTTTAGGTTGCATTGCACTGAGCATTGAGGCGGCCTGTCCGGCAATAGCCGGCAATATCATTACTAATATGGATGAGATAGTACAAGTGGCTGAGGAGTTCTATAGAAATTTGTACAGTACCAGTGCCACCCACGACGATAATGGAAGAGAAAATAGTCTAGAGGAATTCGAAATCCCACAGGTAACGCCGGAAGAAGTAAAGAAAGCCTTGGGAGATATGCAAAGGGGGAAGGCAGCTGGGGAGGATCAGGTAACAGCAGATTTGTTGAAGGATGGAGGGCAGATTGTTCTAGAGAAACTGGCCACCCTGTATACGCAATGCCTCATAACGTCGAGCGTACCGGAATCTTGGAAAAATGCTAACATAAGCCTAATCCATAAGAAAGGGGACGCCAAAGACTTGAAAAATTATAGACCAATCAGCTTACTGTCCGTTGCCTACAAACTATTTACTAAGGTAATCCCAAATAGAATCAGGAACACCTTAGACTTCTGTCAAGCAAAGGACCAGGCAGGATTCCGTAAAGGCTACTCAACAATAGATCATATTCACACTATCAATCAGGTGATAGAGAAATGTGCGGAATATAACCAACCCTTATATATAGCTTTCATTGATTACGAGAAAGCATTTGATTCTGTCGAAACCTCAGCAGTCATGGACGCATTACGGAATCAGGGTGTAGACGAGCCATATGTAAAAATACTGAAAAATATCTATAGCGGCTCCACAGCCACCGTAGTCTTCCATAAAGAAAGCAACAAAATCCCAATAAAGAAAGGCGTCAGGCAGAGAGATACGATATCTTCAATGCTATTCACAGCGTGCTTGCAGGAGATATTCAGAGATATTCAGGACTTGGGGATAAGAGTTAATGGAGAATACCTTAGTCACTTGCGATTCGCTGATGATATTGCCTTGCTTAGTAACTCTGGGGACCAATTACAATGCATGCTCACGGAGAGGCAAAGCCGAAGGGTGGGTCTAAAAATTATTCTGGAGAAACCTAAAGTAATGTTTAACAGTCTCGGAAGGGAACAGTAGTTTACAATAGGTAGTGAGGCACTGGAAGTGGTAAGGGAATACATCTACTTAGGATGGGTAGTGACTTCGGATCCGGATCATGAGACTGAAATAATCAGAAGAATAAGAATGGGCTGGGGTGCGTTTGGCAGGCATTCTCAAATCATGAACAGCAGGTTGCCATTATCCCTCAAGAGAAAAGTGTATAATAGCTGTGTCTTACCAGTACTCACCTACGGGGCAGAAACCTGGAGGCTTACGAAAAGGGTTCTACTCAAATTGAGGACGACGCAACGAGCTATGGAAAGAAAAATGACAGGTGTAACGTTAAGGGATAAGAAAAGAGCAGATTGGGTGAGGGAACAAACGCGAGTTAATGACATCTTAGTTGAAATCAAGAAAAAGAAATGGGCATGGGCAGCACATGTAATGAGGAGGGAAGATAACCGATGGTCATTAAGGGTTACGGACTGGATTCCAAGGGAAGGGAAGCGTAGCAGGGGACGGCAGAAAGTTAGGTGGGCGGATGAGATTAAGAAGTTTGCAGGGACGGCATGGCCACAATTAGTACATGACCGGGGTTGTTGGAGAAATATGGGAGAGGCCTTTGCCCTGCAGTGGGCGTAACCAGGCTGATGATGATGATGATGATGATGATGATGATGATGATGATGATGATGATGATGATGATGATGATGATGATGATGATGATGATGAGCATTGAGGCCACAGCTGTGGCCTCAATGCTCAGTGCACGAGCATTCACGTATTGCGCAACCATCGTAACGTGGCCTCTATGACCATGGGTAGGTAATCACGCATCGCCAATATAGAAACGGCCTGCTTTCTTTTATGCCAGTACATTGGTGTTGAAGATCTGGCATAACGGAGAGAAGACGGTTGATGCACCATTCATCGGCGACTAGCTTGAACACCAAGGCATGTAGTCTAGAAGTATGGGTGCTCGGAGACAGTCAAGAACCTATTGAAACAGGGTGAGCATGTGGGCACAAGCTCAGGCGCGTTTCCAGACTCGCTAGCGGTCTCAGAGAAGCGGAAACGCCCTAACTGGCGGCGGACTCATGCATTCCTGTTTCAGCCACTGCCTCACGCGTACACTAAACTAAGCCCTCAAAAAGGTAAACATGCCTACGGACTCCTACATACGTTCATTTGAAAAGCAAATACTCCTACATACGCCCACTGATGCTCACTGACATGGAACCCAACCGCAGATGTGAGGCGCGTACTTCGAGTTTCAAATTACAAAATCTAACATTTATAGTTAGGTAGCCGCAACGTCATTTGCCTGCCAAATTGTGTGGAAAAATTACATTCAGGTGCAAGATGTTGCAAATATTCGTAGCGTCGCTTATGTTTTATAGTTCTTGAAATTGCGGCGAGTACAAGTGCATCTCTATAGATTCTGTACTCCTGAAGCTACAGCTGGCTATTCCAGCAAGGTGAGTTTATGTAAAGTCAAAGGTACCCATTCTTCTGCTCTTATTTTGGGCCCTCAAAGTGCCGTTCGCAAGTCTGACCTGCCAAAGTAGAAACGCTGTTCCGCCTTGCGTTCTTGTCAAACAATCTCGCTGAACTTCAACTTTTAGGACAAATGCCGGTTGGGCATGACAGCCACCATCATAGCTCCTAGGAATGACCATACATATCAGTGCCTTTTCTTTGGATTTCTATCGATAGCTATCACTCATGCGTTTTGTTCCAACTGTTGAGAGCCCATTAACCGCGTCTGCAGTATTTGGCGGATAATTATTGGCAATAAGGAAACGTGGACAAGTCCTTATTATATCGGCCTATAACTTTTTTCCCTCGGAGAACAAAAATAAGTGGGGGTGCTTACTACACTACCGAGCCAAGCAGGCTTCAAACAAATATGATTTCAAACAAATCCAGTTCCCTATCAATTAATTACTACCTCTGTGATAATATTTTGCTAAAGAAAGCGTATTGCACTACATTTTACACTTCCGGCGTACATCGGCACCACGTCGCCCGGAATATGGGCGTCTGTTTTACATGGGATAGTAAACGCACTGTTATTATGGACAATCGGCAGATCGTGGTGTATGCGTTTCAGTAGATCACGTATTAACAAATTCGGTCTGATTTGCAGGATGGTCATCACGCAAAGTGTAGGCACCGACATCACTCACGCAGTAAATACGTCAGAAATGCGAGTCGTGCGGGTGTCATTTTATTGTGGAGGATTTTTAGTAACTTGTTTACGTATGTCGATGGTTTTACCATTCAGGATACTAAGCAATGAGATTACGCGAGGCAAAGACTCATCCCTTTGTGTGTTTACTCATGCGCTCACTCTGTGAGCATGTAATTTGCGTCTAATCTGTCATCAGAACATCTGAGTTTTCGGACGCTAAGGCAATTATGCTGATAAATCAGTAAAGCCTACATGAGAGATTAAAATTAAAAAATTAAATTATGAGGTTTTACGTGCCAAAACCACTTTCTGATTATGAGGCACGCCGTAGTGGAGGACTCCGGAAACGTGCACCTAAATCTAAGTACACGGGTGTTTTCGCCCCCATCGAAATGCGGCTGCCATGGCCGGGATTCGATCCCGCGACCTCGTGCTCAGCAGCCCAACACCCTAGCCACTGAGCAACCACGGCAGGTAAAGCCTACATGAGAGATAACGCTCTAACAAAAGAAAGGGCAGAGGTGGATGCACGACGAAACAAAAAGACAGCGATCGGGATGCTAACTTATATAATGAAGATAAATGGGGCCTCTCTGGAAGCAGCACTTCAATGTCAAGCACGATGCGTCTGCTGAGCTGACATTTTGAGAGTGCAGCTGATGGAATGGTGTCACATTTGAATACTTCATGGGCGCAACACGTGCCTTGGGGCATGCTGTCACAAGTACTGTAGTCTGGCGGCATTGGTAGGCGATGGCTGCAAATCAGTGAAAACGCGAAATGTGATTGATTGATTGATTTATTTATTGATTGATTTTAACGTGCCATAGCAACACTGGCGCTAGAAGAACCGCCGTAGTGCAGGGCTACGGCGCGATTTTGACCACCTGGGTTTTTTTTTTTTTTGCCCTGAATATTAAAAGTAGTGGTTTCGAAACAAAAATCTAATTATTACCGGCCAAGAATTACAGCAGCGACATCGGCAAAATGAGCATCAATACGACTGCTCCCGAAAAATGACAGTATAACATTTTTGTTAATAACTTTATGGGGCGTGTTGTAGTTGGGAATGAAAGTCAACTATAGTACGCAGAACATAACATTTTGCTACAAACTCTGTACCTTAGAGCAGTTTCAAGGAATGAGCACTCAAAATCCGCAGAAGCTATATTTTTTTAAGTTATATATTTCCAGATATATATTTTTGTTCCAGTTAATACGTGTCACAATATATATAAAAAATATGCAGTACCGAAAACCGGAACTGGAACCGGTATGCATTTCGCGGCACATCTTGAGTTCGTGTTTCGCAAAACTGGTGCTAGCCACAAAGTTCTTTTGTAGAAGGTTGCGTTGTGAGCACTGGTTGACCTCAATCGATCAATTACACTATGGCCTCTTAAACCAGTAGTTTTATACCTTAATTAGTAATTTTCTGCCGATTAATAAGCGCGTTCACGATCACAGCTCAAATTGCGATTTCTGAGACTGCTACGAAGCTTGTTCTGCAAAGGTTATTGTCATCCTTTCGCAAGTCCATTTGCTCTCGCCCACACCATAAAATCTAGCTAAGTTTTCGTTATCTTTCCGGGGGGGGGGGGAAGGGAGTCAGGAGGAGAAGGCTGCATCTAGTTCAGCTGTTCCTGATAAAGCGTCCGGCTTTCAGCGGAGGTTTCTACGCCTCTGAATGCCCAATGCAAATTCATCAAGTTAATCACGAAGGAGTTCCTGACAAATTTTGCTGTGCTCAACTTGCCAAAGCAGCGAACTCTTGCTTACGCTTCTCAATTTACATGGAAACAGTTTGGTTCGCTTCAGAAAGATCTTTTCGCTACTCCGCTTTCAATAAGATTGGAAGTGGAGCCTCGATCTGTCCTACTAATTCATAAGAAATGCTACTGCACTCGTAGCTTAGAAGGGTGACAGAGGAATTATATAGGCTGGCTAATGCGAATTCTTTTGTTTTGAAGTTGAAGTTCAAGTTCAAGTTCAAGTTTATTCAAAATAGGAAAAGTACACAGGAAATATTGTACAGGACATCTAAATCCCTAGCTCAAGGCTATTTGGGCTAGGGATTCAATATCTTCAATATCTTGCAGAGAATTTCAATATCTTGCAGAGGTGCATGATGTGAAGAAAGTAATGAGACGACATCAAACAAGCACAAACCGTTCAATTTGCTTCTGAATGAAACAAAACTGCGCAACCTGTTTCGTGTTCAATTTGAACCTGAACTGTTCAATTTGCGACAAAGAGCGAGCAGTCGAACATTATCTACAGATAAACATACGCGTTGCTGAGCAAACTGATAAGTTTGTAGGTAATCTTCCACCATTGAGAGTGCCTCCGCAGGGAGCCCTCGCATGCACGAGGACTTACAGAGGCCCACGGATGAGGCTGTGCCATCTACCGTGCTTTGCACAAAGGCCCTCGCGATACAGATTGGTCATCAAGTCTCGGAGTCCATGTGAATTTGACGGGCTGGAATATAGGTGGCGCTCAAGCTTCGAAATCGATTGGTATGCGTTCGTTTTTGTGGCGGATGGACCTGCTTTTTAGGGCTCCGTGGCGGCGACGAAATCATAATTTCTTGTGCTTGCTTTGAGCTTGCGTCTGTTCTTTATTTGCTGATTTGTTTTAGCCTTTAAATAATAATTGGATAGTTTTCTTCTTTTTACTCTTTTTTATGTGAATGGGCGTGTTTCGTGTAGATTTGGTTCTGCAGGATAGCCAGAGCATCCTTTCGCGCCACGTGCAACCGGGTGGAACATTAAGTCTTTATAGCCTTTAGATAGTAGCTTGGAAGTGGCAAGACTAATAGCTATTAGTGGTTTTACTGTGTTTGCGTGTTGGTAGGAAAGTGAGAGTGTGGCCGCGTGGTTGAACATGTGCGAAAACGCGTCATACCTTAAGTCTCTGCGGCATTGATTGCTTTTAAAACATTGGTGAGAATTACTTTGGGACATTTTAAGGATTTACATCCCTTGCGTGTCGGTTTTTGCCAGAAGGCGGTGCTCTGCATTATTATAGTATTGTAGTATCGGTATTTGCAATAGAAAAAGCCGTGCAATAGATGGCAAGAAAGCCGGGAAAGCGGGCAGTGTGCGGTGAGTCCCTCAAGGCAGATGAGGGGATGGATGAGAAGGGAGAGGCAATCGAGTCAATCGGCGCACACTGTGATGTCTATGCTAGGTTGAAGAAAATGGAGATTTTCCAGGAAGAGCTTGTCAAACAGGTTGAAGAGCTCGAAATGAGCTAAACAGGGTGCGTGATGCACGGGAGGTAGTGGAAAAAAGACTTGAAGCAGCCGAGGAAAAGCTGGACAGGGCCGCCATTGTGAACGAGAATGGTCGTGACAAGGGAACGCCTTCCCCCCGACGTGACAGGAGAGTGAGTGCCACCAAAGTACGTGGAATGTGTGTCACGTGGTGAGGGGTTATTTGGAAAGAGCGGCCCCTACCTTGAGGCCGCCACGCGGAAAAAGCAGGAGCGCATGGATCATGCCCCTTGTCAAGTCCGAATCAAGTGGAAAAGAACAAAGGGAAGCAGGGAGCGGTAGAGAAGAGTGAAATGGTGATTATCGCCGGCGACTCAAACCTGACTATGTGTTCAGAAGCAATTGTGGAGAGGGTGAATGGCGATAAAATAGTGGTGGTAGGGACATTTCCGGGGTGGACGCTGGGTTCGGTCATGGAGCGGGCAAAAGCAAAGCTCGCGGAAAATGCCATTGGTTAGTTTAGTCACTAATAAGAAATTAGACACGCATTGCGCTTGACTCCGTAGTTCTTCAGACAAATGAGAAAATCTCATAAACTTGAAACTTCCTAATCGTTGCAGCAACCTCTTGTCAGCTCAATTATCATTCAGAATGATTCGTTGAGCACTTCATGCCTCGATAGCTCATGGCAAACCAGCAACCAGACAGCCAGGCAGGCAGGCTTTGATCAGCGCAGTGGACACATAACAAAAAAAATGCTATTTCGGTTTAGGGAAGCCTCCATTACGTTATGGTGCCCGACAGAAGTTTTGATTTTCACGTTTAGCAAGCATGCTATACCACACCATTTACAACACGCGGAACGTTAAGGTTGTCGGTGTAGTTCACGAATTCCTGCGGAAAGAATTATCGTGACCAAAGTATTAGTACAATACATGGAAATGCAATGCGTGCCTACGCTGCCTGTTGATGCGAGCAAACGACTATCATTATTTAGTTGCGCATTAGAGCAATAAACCACTCACGCATAACGCCGTCAAATAGGGTCAACTGTACCAGGACAAGATATGCCCGCTTGCGAAAAGTAAATTATGTATAAGAGCGAAATATAAAATAACAGGTAAACATAGACGAAGCCAAGAGCACAAAGGGGCAGTGCACTTTCCGGCCCTCGGTTTCCTTCTCAGTTACTTTGCAATCACGTCAAGCTACAATGATCAACGTAATCGTCAATCCTGAACACTACACACTTGCCTCATTGAGAGGACGACAGGGGAACACAAGTGGCAGCTGAAAAACTCCGCAGCAGTGCCAGTCTCAAATCCTCTATCGGACAGCAGACAGGCACACCGTCGAAGATAGAGAGGCTATTTTTCACCGAGTGCAGGCACCGCTTATGAAGACGAAGCCATGCAACCTACGTTCTTGAGTTCAAACGTCGACAGATGATGGCGCCATGGGGCGACAGTGTTTTCGTTTTGAACGAACCCGATGCATGTGGACGCGCTGTCGTCGCCACGCTTGTATGAGCGCATACCTTGACGTGTTGGCTGGCGTCTGTGCCGCTCCTCCATTCGAGCAGTCGCATACCGAGGAATAAGGGACATTTCTTTCAGTTTCCTCTTTCCGCCACTACGTGGCGTATCGACCTAAAAGAGTTCGAAGTTCGTGCCATGACATCTTCCACGAGGCACAACTAAAAGAAATAAATTAAGCAGAAGCAGATCCTGAGATGGTCGCCTCGCATCGGTACGTAAAAACGAGTGCGCTTATGCATCACCCTTATCGCAAACATTGCCAGCTATACTTGCTCGATTCGCAATGAATCGACGATTCACCTAGACGTCTGACCAGACAACTCGTCGGCGTTCCGGACGAGATCTGTGGGCTAGATTGCTGTTGTCACAGGGCTTCCGCAGAAAAAAAGATGTTTAGTTCTTGTTTGTATACTTTTGCCTCGCCGTATATGTCAGCGTTCTGTTTCATGAATTTCCATTCGGATTCCCTTTAGAACCGGCCCGGCATGATGCATGAAGAGGATGCTTTTGCTCGGGCCCATTTCCGATGCCACCTATTCAAAGAACATGTAAAACGCATAATACACTTATGAGTAAAGCGTTGGACCAATTTTGATTAATTATGTTGCATTTAAAGAGAAAATCAAATTATAGTGACTGCAACACGCATAACTTTTATTTGTAGCATGTAATTGCTTATAAGAATTGTCGAGAACTGGTAAATTTCAACAAACAGAAGTGCAAAGTTTTTACATCCGTAGCTCAGTATCAGGAAGAAAGATCGAATTTATGTGAACTGCATCTGTTAGTCTAAAGCGAACAAATTTAATGCGTGAATTTACAGCCTATGTGAATTTGTTTAATGTTGGCAAGGGTTTTGCAAAAGTGATTTTTCACAAACTAGTAGTATAGTTCAGAGGGGTGTATAATATATCATTGTCCACATCAAACGTATTATTAGGTGCAGCTTACGTGATTTGCGATATCATTTTTATTGCTGAGATACAGACTTGCAAACTTCAAATTTCACTTTTTTTTATTGCACTGTTTTTATGAATTTTTGTAAACAAGTTTACAGCCTAAATAAAAAATTAGCTTGATGCAATCGCTACAGTATTACTTTTTCTTTTAACTTCAACAAATCAACAAATGTGGTGCTGTGGTTGCTAAAAAAACGATTGCTCATTTTTTATGCATTTTGATAAGTACCCCCGAGCTAAAGTTTCCCCTTAAGTTTTAGTACAATATATCTGTTTGCGGAATCTATTTATAAAGCTGCTTCGGAGGGAGGAGGAGGAAAGAAAGGGAGAAGACAGGGATGTTAATCAGAAGAAAGTGTGGTTGGCTAAAAATCCCTAAATGCTTACTTAAGGCAAATAAGTAAGAAAATGCTACAACGATGTGCACTGGATATTTTCAAAGCGCTGAGCTACAAAGCTGAATAACAGACGTCCTTTCATTTTCTAAATATTGTTACGTTGCAGAACTCACATATAAAGATGCATTTAGAATATTTGCAAGAGATATGATGATGCATCAACAAGATGGCTGTCGATACCGATTCCACCGCTACAAGTCAAGTCGTCTTCTTCTGACTGGCGCCACTCTTGGTTGCGCTCTAGCAATATTCTTACCGTGCAGATTAGATATGCATCAAATATAACCTGGCAATCTAGAAAACGCAGAGCTATTGGTGGACCTTACAAAAACAACCATATGACCAGCGAACCTGTTTCTTTCGAGCAGTTACACTACTTAGTAACTTTGATTACCTGCCATTCAAACAGGCTGTTAACTGTTCCAGCACGTTATTTTGCAAAATATGCACGCTTCAAACCCATTTCCTCCAAATTAAAGGCCACCGTTATGTATCATTCACCCAAAACACCCGAAAACATGTATATATAACGCTTGCATAACGCTGTGGTTATGCACGCACATCTGACAGAACATCCGCCATTTTAAGAAATATGAAGTCGGTACTAGTTCAGTGGACCAAGAACACTGGGGAAACCTACCGAATGCCTGGCACAGCGTATGAAAATAAGGAAAAAAAGAAGTATTAAATAATTCTCAGCAGAGCTCATAATCAACCCAGAAAATGCTGAGTTGGTGTTGTGTGGAAGCAAATGTTACTTTCTTCGGCAATTCTAATGTGATCAGGGTCCATCAATTGAGCACCCACAATAATAGGCACGTCCTAAACTCCCTAAGCATTACGCCTGCACTCATGACCAATGAGAAATTCAATATTCCCTACCCGATACATGAGCCCTTTCATATCGCTCCTCTCGCTAAGAATATGCACCCTGTTCATCACGAACATAGAAGGTAACAATGTGCTAAAGCCCTGCAGAAAAAGTTATATAACTACAAAGACGTGGTCTACGTCGATGCCGCAGAGTATCCGTGTGGACACAAATTCACCATATCAGTCGTTGACTCCACCGGCAGTGTTGAGACGGGAGCATTCATTAAAGCCTCTTCTTCAGAGGAGGCGGTGGTGGCACTCGCCGTAACAATACCCAATTACTCTGTCATAGTAAGTGACTCACAAACTGTCTTACACAACATCGGAGTGGGTATGGTTTGCAGGACAGCCCTAGCCATTCATTTCATAATCCGCGAGCCCAACTTCTGAGTTAAATCTTGGCACCTGCTCACGCAGGCCTGATCGGCAATGAAACGGCCCACCTAAGTGTTCGAGCTTTCACTAACCGAGCGCAGGTTAGACTAGGGGACGGTTCAGACGCTAATAACCTCCCTCCAGCATTATTACTAACACATCACCACATTTGCGGGCATTACCGCCTAGGTCGCCGAACCCTCCCACCTTTAATGATTCGGTCGTCACGAATACACGAAGTATACTATGGCGTAAACTACAGACTCGCACTTTTCTATCTCCTGTCTTGCGTCACAAAATTCACCTAGGAATATACCCCAGCTCAGCCTGCAAGTTTTGTTCTGCTAGCAAAGTGAACCTTAACCACATTAGGTGGCAATGGAAGAACCACTCCCCTCCCCCTAATCTTTGTAGAGTTTTAAGTAGTAGGGAACTGTGGGAGACTGCCATGCGCAGCTGCAACCATAACCTTCAGGAAGCTATCCTGAGGTGGGCTGAGGTGGTAGAGGAGGTCTACCGCGAGTAGGATAACCTTCCTCGCCTTCTTCTTATCTCTCTCTCTCTCTCTCTCTCTCTCTCTCTCTCTCTCTCTTAGAGCGCAGTTTTTAGGCGCCCGTTCCTGGGATGAGCATCGGCGACCCTGCGCAACCGCGCGAACGCGTTCGCGCCACTGCTCACGTGTTCGTCGTCGTCGTCTTCCACAGCTGGCACCGACGCCACTCATTATGCCGGCGTTCCTATACGGCCCCTCCCTCTGGGAATGCGCTGATGGCACTGGCCCACTACCAGTTGGTGCGATGATTTCGGTCTCAAATTCTGTGCCTCAATATATTCCGAAATAAAAACACGTATACAGCTGAGCTCACATTTCTCATTAAGAAGCAACGTAATTGCCGGGCATCACTTTTTTTTTTTATCGCAGAAGTTCAAAATTAAGAAGGACGTCTCCATTGTGGTATTCAGCAATACGTATGCATCCCAGAAAACAGCCTAAAATGATATCTGATATGAGTGTGTTCTGAACTCGTATTGTGCTCTCTTTAACCACGAAGCACCACGGCCACCATGTTTTGCTCTTGCCGTACTGCTCCTATTAGGCAAAGATGGTTTGAAACGCCGCTTTCGAGACATTCCGCGTCGCTCACGGACACACTGCGCTATCGGACGTCAAGAAGAACTATATTTTTGTATCTTAAGCAGCTTGGTTTTCCCCCCAGGCGGTGATATTTTGAGCGATCTCCGAAATTTTCGTGATTGCCAAAATAGAAATAAAAAATGGCCGCCCGCTATCGATGGTTTCAAACGAAACCTTCCGTGCCGCTCACGGACACTCGGCGCCACCGGATGTGAAGTAAACTATATATACAGGGAAGCTGTTAAGGGCTAGTTCCCCCAGGATTGTGTCCGTGTGTAGACACAAAACTTCCCATACGTGGGCCGATACCGAAGATAGGGCAATGCTGGGCCGACCCGCGGCGGAGCGGCAGTTCGCCATTAAGGGTCCCACATACACAGCTTTGTTGGTCATCTTTTTCTACAGAGTGGGAAGGTACTGAGCTTTCTTTTTTTATTTTCTAATCAGTTCGATTTTCCCCCACCAGGCGTTAATTTTTTAACGCATTCCGAAATTTCGCAATCGCCACAGTAGAAATAAAAAATGACCGCCCGGTATCGATTGCTTGAATCGCCGCTTTCGAGACTTTCCGCGCAGATCACGGACGCTCTGCGCCATAGGACGTGAAGTAGGAGAGCTATATTTTAGTTTTCTAAGCGGTTCGATGTTCTCGCAGCAGGCGTTAATGTTTGAACGCAGTGCGAAATTTCGCGATCGTCAAAGTAGAAAACAAAAATAAAACTTTTATGCATGAAAAGTGCATTCATTTTTATTTTTGTTTTTCTGTTACGTAAAATATGAAGTGCCGTAGTTCATTCAGAAAAAAAAAACAAATCTCGGGCAGCCTATAAAAAACACCTATTTTCCCCATGGTAGGGAAAGAGTTAGTAGCTGCCGTGTTCCAAAATGTCACGAGAACATTAAACGCTCGTAATATGAGTCTCAGAAGTGTTGCACAAAAACGCTTGCACACGGAAGTTAACGTTATCTTCCTCGGCCATAATTGACTGGAAATCAGGGTTGGAGAATGAGATTTTACAAACCGAAAACGCCTGTACCAGTCTTAGCAAGTCTACCTCGCGGAGACTTCCGTGCTTATTGTACACCCTTCCTATAAGCCATGGGGTGGGGCCCACGCTGGCAGTAACCACTTGAAGTGTATACGTATTGAGTCGGTTACATTGAATGTCCATGCCAAGTACACGGATTCTGTCCCCCACGGGAATTCGCTTCCCGTTAATGTTAATCTGAAAGTTGGGCTTATCGCGTCCATTTGCGGATAAAATTAACAGCTCAGATTTGGCGGGCGAGCACTCGAGGTTCATGAACGCGGCTCTCGTAGCCACTGCATCTGCAGCCTGTTGTAAGGTATCTTGAATGTAGCCATCCGAGCCACCCTTAATCCATAGGGTAATGTCGTCTGCATATAAAGAATGCTCGAGATCCGGTATTTGTGACAGCGTCCCAGCAATAAACCCCATAGCTAGGTTAAACAGAAACGGCGAGAGTACAAATCCCAGAGGAGTGCCAAAGCTACCTATAGGCTGATTGGGGGAGAAGTTTGATCATTGAGACTAATGACAGCTGTACGATTGGTAGGAAATTTGTGGATGTAGTCACGTGTTTTTCTACCACAGTTAATAAGATTCAATTGTCGTAAGATAGATCCATGATCTATGTTGTTGAATGCACCGCGAAGGTCGAGTCCTAAGACTGCTTGAGTATCTTTACTAAATGTAGGAGTAAGAAGGTCAACCTTGAGCCTTAGCGTGGCATCCTGGCAAGAGAGCGACTGGCGAAAGCCAATCATCTCTGGCGCAAATAACTGATTGTCTTCCGTGTATTTATTTAAGCAATTAAGCATGACATGTTCGAGCGTTTTGCCCAAGCATGACGTGAGGGAAATAGGTTGAAGATTAGCTATGTCAGAGGGTTTATTGGGTTTGGGAATAAAGATTACTTTAGCGGTTTATCGTGCGTTCGGAAGAGAGCTGTTATCGAAGCAGTGATTATAGTATATTTTGTGACGGCAGCGATAGATTTGCCGCCCAAATTTCGAAGGAATTTATTATTTACTATCTATACACGAAGCAGAAGTAGTTTTAAGGGAAGCTAAGGCATGTCGAACTTCTGTGTCCGTTATTGGGATGTCGAGAATTTCATTCACCTCGCCTGTATAGTCTGAATTCTCGTTAGTTCTGATAGGAGGGAAGTGTAATCGTGCAAGCTCCTGAAAAATATGGGGAATATTATCCTTGTGTTTGTGCAATAATTGAGCGATATAGTGACCGTGTTGCGCGCGCGAGGTCGACGGATCAAGCAATTGTCTCAGCAGTTGCCAAGTCTTTTTACTACTGAGATTACCATGCATGCTCTCACATACTTCCCTACTGAAAAAACTCCGTATTCCCCATAACTCAAATTGCTTAAATGATATTGCGCGACAAAAAAACGACATGGACATGAGAGAAGACGACACACCGAGCGCAAGCGTCGACACACCAAGCGCCTTCTCTCACGTCCGTGTCGTTTTTTTTTTTCGCGCAATATCATTTAAGCAATGGATTACCAACTTGCCCGGAATGCTGCTCTCATTAACCCCATAACTCCTATACCCAATAACATCATATGACATATGGGAAAAACAGGCTCTTGTATGGGATCCTATATACATTTCATATCGGATTATTGAATATGGGAGTTATGGGGCATATGGATTTTTCACTAGAGTTGGCCCCATTGTTGATTAACTAGTTGGGTCGCATATGCTTGGATGTCATCATCAAGCCTAGCTACACGGATGCGAAGCCTGCGGTTATGGCGGCGTCTTTTCTATCGCTTTAATAGTGGCTCCTACGCTTGCCACATGTGTAGTAGTTTGGCATCAGCTGTTTGAAAGAAAGCATCGGGTGACATAGTTGTAGTATGATTGTCAACGTCCGTTTGGAGTTGACTGATCTATTGCTGTAGATCAATTATGGAATTGGGAGCATTATTTGCGCGAGTTTTCCACATTTGTCCCAATCCGTAAGTTTCGGAGGTAGAGTGAAATGGCTTGTGAGAGAAAGTAACAGAAATCTGAATGACGTAGTGATCGCTACCAAAATTGATTTGAAGATTTTCCCATTTATTTAAGTTAACCCGAGAAGGGAGGGTGAGATCTGGTGATGTATCTTCAGAGACACTATTTCCTTAGCGGGTAGGTGTGTCGAAGTCATTGTGGAGGGTGAGCTGATGACCCTGAATGTGGATCCATAGAGCTCGCCCTTTAGGTGGGGATGTAGTATGACCCCATAGGTGATTTTAAGAGTTAAAATCACCAAAACTGAAGAGCGGGTTTGTGCAAGCTTCCTGTTCAGCACGAGCAAAAACGGTAGCAAAACGGTGGTGTTTAGGGCTGGAGGAAAGAGAAATGAAGAAGGCAGGGAGGTTAACCAGAATAACGTACGGTTGGCTACCCCACACCGGGGGAATGGGAAAGGGGAAAGCAAAGATCACAGGGAGAGAGAGGAGGGAAGGAAAGAAGGAAATTGCGGCAAGTTCGCTGACGCGTGTGGTTTTACAGAAATTGCCTTAATAGTCACAGGTGGTCGCACAAACCCGTCGTCCTTAAGAAACACAAAAGTGCCTTCACCGCTTTATGGGCCGACGGGCGATGGGGGCGGTGTTCCAGCAGCACCTGCACAGAAAGCGGCCGATTGTCCAGTTTTCGGAAAGCATTGGCAAGTTCTTGTATCTCTAGGGCATATCTTGGACAGTGGCACAGCAGGTGGTCGATGTTTTCTTCGGTGCCACAGACCTCGCATGCTGCACTGTCAGTCACTCCAATTAATGTAGAGTATGCCTTTGTGAAGGCCACTCCTAACCAAAGGCGACAGAGAAGCGTAGCTTCACGTCGAGGAAGTCCGGGTGGAGGTAGGAGCTGCAGGGAGGGGTTTTGTCGATGTAGTCGTGTCAGTCGTAAGTTTTGCGAGTTCCACTCGGTCACTGTGAGGCTACGTGCCAGGTGTCGAAGCTGCCTTGCAGCGTCAGTCCTCGAAAGCGGAATCGAAATGCTGTGCTCTTCTTGATGAGCTGTGCGAGCAGCGTTATCGGCGGAATCATTTCCATTGATTCCACATTGGCCAGGTACCCACTGAAAAACGACTTCATGGCCTTTTTGTTGGACATCATGGTGAAGTTTCACGACTTCGTATGTCAATTGGTCATGACATCCGTGTCGGAGAACTGACTGCGTGCACTGTAATGCCGATTTTGAATCACAGAACACAGCCCATTTGCTTGGTCTTTCCGAATCAATGAATTCCAGTGCTCGACGCAGGGCCGTTCGTTCTGCCGCCGTTGAGGTCGTGACATGCGATACTGCTGTAACTGTTAAGGAAGAGGAGCCGACCTGGTCTTTTTAGGAAGTATTTCAACGAAGTCGTTATCGATGTCGATACGCTTGAAATGGGAGCAAGTAACAGTCCAATGCTTTTGTGCTAGAATCGCAGTATTGGAACGTTCGCATCTCCTACATTGGAATCTGTTGTATCCAAAGACTTTAACGTGACCATGTGTTTCTTGTAAAGGAATGACTGCGGGCGGTTGTGCGAGATTGGCTATGTATTGTTGCAGACTGGCCTTCTTTTTCGAAAAACCGTTACAGTTCCACAGCCACACAACTATTTTGGAGCACTTAGGCGACGCGCCCATGCAGTCGATCGAATTTTTCGATAATTCGATTGAATCGCTCATCAATTTGGGTAAGTCGCGTGACATCCTGGCTAAATTTAGCGTTTATAGGGGTACTGAGGTTATGAGCGTTAGTAGTAAGAGACTCAAGCTTGGCTTCTACGGCATCGATGCGTTTTTCAAGGGCCTCAAAGTGATTGATAGAATTTCGAATGTGTGCGGCCAGTTTACGACTTAGGTTATTGTGTTCCTCCCAAGTATCTCTCCCATCATCAACAGATTTGCGCTTTGTGGCAGCTATGGTAGTGGGAGGAGGAGAAGTGTTCATGGTTTTAAAGTACGATCGCAATTCTCACTGACAGCGGGAGGGGTTTTAGTGGGTTGTTCGTGAGTAGAGGGTTGAGATCGAGTGATAGTATTTGTACATGGGGAAGGGGTTGGTAGATCGAGAATTGGTTTATACAGAACATTATTTCCATCCTAAAACTGCTGTAGGAAGGACTAGATGGGGGAATCAGAATGCTTAGGTGTAGATAAGCTGTGGGAAGCTACTGATGCCCAGCTTACCAGAGGAAAGTTTGATTTGTTGTTGGAGGGAGCAGCCGATAGAAGAGGTCAACGTTCATCTTGCTTTTTCTGAGGAAGCGGTCCCTGCTCCGTGGGCGAAGGAGGAGACTTGGTCTTGTATGGAGGAGGAGTCTTGTCAGCCTTGAGGAGTGAGATTTCGGGCTTATATCGTAGTGCACACTGAATGGATCCAGTCTCATGACTTCCACTACATAGTACACACTTGGAATCGCACACATTATCTGTCGGAGGATGCACAGTTCCGCATTTATGGCAAGCACCGCGAGTCTGCTTAGGGCTCACGTCCGGTCAATGTCCAACTCAACAGCGTGTGCAGGCCTCCATTCTTTGTTGGAAAGGCTTGCAGCGAAGCATCGCCACTTCATATTTGACCCTAAAAGGAACTTTCGTTCCCAAGAAAGCCATGAGAGCTGCGTCGGAAGTTTTTCCCATTCGTCTGGCTTCTAAAAAATGCATCTGTGGGTTGCACTCACGAAGCGTGGGTAGAACGTCTTTTTCGTAGATAACTTCTCCCAGGCATACTCTGTCGATGTCGATAATGCCTTTACACGTCTCAGAGTTTGGAACGCTGTAGGAGGTGACTTCGTGCTCTTGGCCGGCGGCCGTGAGCGAGTTGATGGCGAGATATTTCGTCAAGCGATCGTAGCTTTCCCTGCTGAGGGTAACTGTGTTTGTTGGGGAGTTGAAAGTAACGACGTCTTGGCGCAGCTCCACAGTGGCTGGAAAGCCGGCTGCCGTAGAGAGAAGCTTGGTGAGTTGGAAGTGACTGAAGCGGGAGGCGTAGAAACGTCCGCTAATGCGAGAAATAGCCTTGTATGAGCCTTCGCGTAACTTGGGAGGCCTCACTTTGTTATTCCTGGAGATAATCTGCTTCCATACAGCAGCCTTGGCCGTGGCAGCGATGGCGTCTTTACAGAGTGAGTCTTGATATGCGGCGTCGTATATGTGCATTTGCCGCCACTTGAGCATCTTCTAAGGGGAAATATCTTACCTTTCTACTACATCAACCTGGTTCATGACGAGGCGGGTCAGCGCCTACGGCGTCGGAGATCCACCAAACTCTCGTAGGCGAGGAACCACAAAAGTCACAATATAAGGCGTTCTAGCGCACAGACCTCTTCAGAAATAGTCTCAAAAGGCCACGGAAACCATCACATATGTCATGTGAAAGAACCACTAGGATATAACAAAAAAAAAAACGGGCGTTGCACCAAGAAACTCACGTAGCCGATGAAATACGTCCACACGAGGCGACGCCACCTCGCGGTCTCTGCGCTCTAAAAACTTGTATCCTTGAAGCATTATTGAGTGCAGTATAAGCGGTGTCATTGAAAGAACATTTTCTTAAGGAGAAAGATACCGTGATAACCACTGGGTGCATAGAATGGGCTCTCCTAAGCTTATCAAGCAGATACGTTTTGAACGATTTCTTAATTTTAACTGCACTATTTTTCGCACCCAACACGTCACTGGGTTCTCATACTTATGTGATCAAAAAATTGTCCCCTGAATATAAATAACGCCGCGAAAGAAAATAGGGCAGGCCATGAAAATAAACCGAAGAGATGCTGCCTTGCTCGATGTAAGAAGAAACATGTTTTTAGCTATTTAGTCGCAGTAAGAAAGAGGCAAGTGATAGTGATAATCATTTCATGCTGACGCTGCATTCACTTCTATTGCAAAAGATTAGGCGCTAAAGATAAGCTGAAATATAAATTTTGACGCGTATTTATTTGTTGTGCTTTCGCAGCAGTTTTGAGGAGGCCAAAGGAAGAAAATATTTTTGTCTTAGGCCTCTATCTGGGGGACGCTCAGTGTAAGGCATTTTAACATGTCTCAATGATGGATAAAAAACAGAAACTGTTTTGAACTGCGGCGCGTTATCGAGCGGCCTTGCAGAACGTTCAGCACTCCAAGGGGGGAGCCTCTTGGGCACAAGGAGAAAAGGAGATGATTGCGGTTGTTACAAAATGTAATGGGCACAAAGAGGTACACGAAAACTTATTGTAGAGCAATACGTGGGGTGTACAAAACAAAAATATTAAATTTCTTTCTGCGATCTCAGGATATAACTATTGGTGCACTACCAGGTTAATCTCCTGTTTGTTAAAATGCACTCAAATATCTTTGAAGATACAGAAATGATTTGTGAAGCGGCACTAGTTTGCCCATTTGCATAAGATTCCCTCCTCTGTACTCCAGAAGTATTCAGTAAAGTGTATTGAGTACTGTGGAAGTAAAGTAACGATAATTCACTGTTCAAATATGTAATCAAAGGTTTACATTCGCATAATTATTTCATAGCCCTTTTTAAGTTATTTTACCCCGCGCAGCGCAACTTGAGGAGAGATCGCAGCTCATCAGCTTAAAAACCATTATCGTCACTTTTACCCTAAATCAATTTTGTGTTGCCGACCGTTTAGGAATTAATTAAACAAATAAATAGTACATTCAAAGTGTGTTGCATTCAAAATAGAAAAAAAAATACTGACCCTGTATAGCCAGCTGATTAAAGACATAAGTGTGTATGAACTTTTGCACCGCCACTCGTAATTATTTTAATGCATTACCTTCCAAACAATGTATAGTACTTAAACGTGACTAAATATCAGGACAGCCATTGTTGACATCATGCGTGAAGCATAACTCACCCCTCATGGAATGCATCAATATAGGTACAACTGAGGTATACTAAATATGTAAACAAATTAATTATAATAAATTAACCTATGACATTTTTCTTAAATGCGAGGACTACTTCAAATTAAACTTGGTCCATTCGCCTCGTGCATCTTCCTAAGCTTTCTGGGAAATTCAAAGACCAGTATTCAAAGGTAAAATTGCGATGTCTTGAAAAAAGAATGCGTGTGGCCTAGTGGGGCCATATGAAAGGTTCACATTCCGTTGCGCTTCTGACGTACAACGAACGACACCATTAAGTTTCATTTATAGACAGTGAAAAAATGATAATGGTGCTAAATTGGCCCTGGCGTGATCATGACAAAACCATTGTATTGATATGCGAAGTAAGCGACTCTATTACAGGAATATTTCCAGCAAACTCTTGTGATCCGTTTCTATGTTTTATAATCGTTCAAATGCTTAAAATTAACGTCAAAGATACTCTCACAGAATTACGGAAGAATTGCACAAGTAGTCAAATCAAGGTGTTTTAACCTGACTCAGCGACGGACAGAGTAAAGAACTGAACAGCTGAATGCTATAGCAACTGTGGTGATTGTAGCCGAGAACAAGGTCTCCAGGCAAAGCATTGTGGGCGCGACTCAAGAAAATATGGGAGGTGGTTCGTATCATTCCACCCCCCCTCTCTTTTTTACATGACATTATACATTATCATGCACTTGTGTCCTTCCCAGATATTTGAATGCTCATCTGCGTTCGTGGTGCCATAATTTATGGAGACATTCAGTATTACTTAAATTTCGTGAAGCTACAAGAGAATGTTTCCACTGATAAGGCACTTGCACTTTATTGTGATGACAGAATTTGGAGGTTTTGAGGTGCCGGTTCTTATATTCAATAAAGAAAGAAATAAAAGAAGAAAAGCTTCTGCAATAGTGCCAAGAGCCTTCATTTGTGCCGAGACCACGTACGCAAAACTCCTGTTTTGATATAATGCAAATCGACTCGGCGAAATACCATTAACTGCATTCCTTTGTACGCGCACAAATACTACATCGGCGGCTAGTGGCGGTTCTCCAAGTATTGAGTATTTTAATTGTACACTGTGGACGCTAAAAAAAAAAATTGTATAATCCAAGCAGCGTCAGAGTCGCACAAACAAGATTTTTCCATTACATAGCTCCAGAGGGAAGACATATTTCTTACTAATATCTTCACCTTAAGAAATAACCAAACTTTCAAAAACATGCTATTTCAGTTTGTTGTCTAAAATACTTCATATTCATATATAAATGCAAAAGAAGTTTAGAGTATGTTCACAGTCCATGAAACCAGCCAGATATTCCTTTTTACGGAAAATTTGGTGCAGATAAAACGACATAAAACAGTAACTAAACGACCTTCGCTCAGTATCATGCCACTTTGCGGAAAACTGCTGACCTGAGCAGTGACACCGAAATGACAGGCGCAGCTGAATTTAAACCAACCAACTCAAGGTCACGTTATCAGAGATTTCGATTTATGGCCATTCAGAATGCCCGTCACCGCTCTGACGCGTGGGTGGCGACGGAGTCAGATTTATATTTCTGCCACGCTGAATTCCGTGACCTGGTAATAAGTATTTCTTTTCTAGATCTTGGAATGACGTTTCTGCCATTTCAAGGGCTGCTGCTGCTACCAGATAATAGCTTAGTCATTGAAGTCGATAGATCCCCGGGAATATACCAATCGAGCAGTAGTTTCAACACACATGGCTTGTTACTTACCACAAGGTCTCAAAAAAATTTAACGTTTCCATAGACAACGATACTTTGTAATTCGCACGCAATTTGAAACATGTTTTCGGCAGTAAATAATGGTACCGCTCGTTTGCACGAGATGTCAGGCTAGGTGCGCCGAACCTATTTTCTCAGGACATTTTTTTTAAAGGTGTCCTCTGTGATTAGTCAGTCGTGAAAAACGACGCTTTCCCGTAAAAAAACGCGCATAATTGCAGCGGCGGCCACTAGAGGCGCTGTTGGTGATGTCCCTAGTGAAGTCCCCGCCATACGAGATTATTATTTTCCTGCAACAATAATGTCCGCGCAACAGAGGCTAGTAAAAGACGATTGGAGGCTTGGTGACAGAAAAGTCACAAGCAACGGAGGCGTACATAAACAAAGTTCACAATAATGGTGCGAAAAGTTTGATGCTGGGAATCGTTTTGCCCAAAAAAAAGATACGTATGACATCAGGCAAAATGAGAAAAAGGGTACGTTCATAGCATACATACATACATACATACATACATACATACATACATACATACATACATACATACATACATACATACATACATACATACATACATACATACATACATACATACATACATACATACATACATACATACATACATACATACATACATACATACATACATACATACATACATACATACATACATACATACATACTAATTCCTGGACTTGTTTTGCAGGCCAAGCAAACATTTATGGGGCACATTACACATGTCTGAAGTACGGGTTGCAGATATAAAAAGTCTAACGGCCTCTAGTTGTTGGTTTAACCAGAACCTGAGCGAGACAGAGAAAACAAGCAGAATAAAGGCAGGGATGCACGGGAACCAGTCCAGTGTTGGGTAAATTATGGTAGTTTGAAGAAATCGCGTGATCCACTTAATGCTGGGCTGTTCTTCCTAAATAAGTAAATATACCAAAAAAACGAAAATTACTGTTTCAGATATATTGCTCGGTTCACATGAATATTTTGCTCGTTCAGGATAGAACACAGGCAACGGTATTTCATCTGAAACCTTTGTAAAAACGCACGAACAATTTGCTTATACTCCGTTTCATATATTAGGTGCAACGCTGTGGAGGCTAGTGATACTTCTTGCAGTGGCCGCGTTCACGCTTAGATATAGTTCGGTGTCTTTTGACCGCGTTTGGTGAAAATGTTCTTTATATCAAGTCAGTTCCGAATTAAAATTATAATTTACCCTTAGAAGCAGACAAACCATTTGGTTATTTCGCTGCTAACACGTTGCTTTGCATCAATTTGCTTTTCGCTGTTTTCCATTTGCATCCTGTAGCGGCAGCCTCACGTGCATGCTCGCGTGAGCAAACGCCGCTGGCGCCTATCGCGAAGCATAGACGGAACGCGCGGAGTGACAAAATTTGGAGGCCGCACTACGTGCGTAGCTTCCACAGTGTTGCACCTGATGTATGAAACGGAGTATAAGCACTAAAAGTAATGTTTAACAGTCTCGGAAAAGAACAGCAAATTGCAATAGGCAGTGAGGCGCTGGAAGTCGTAAGGGAATACATCTACTTAGGGCAGGTAGTGACGGCGGATCCGGATCATGAGACGGAAATAATCAGAAGAATAAGAATGGGCTGGGGTGCGTTTGGCAGGCTTTCTCAGATCATGAACAGCAGGTTGCCATTATCCCTCGAGAGAAAAGTATATAATAGCTGTGTCTTACCAGTACTCACCTAGGGGGCAGAAACCTGGAGGCTTACGAAAAGGGTTCTACTCAAATTGAGGACGACGCAACGAGCTATGGAAAGAAGAATGACAGGTGTAACGTTAAGGGATAAGAAAAGAGCAGATTGGGTGAGGGAACAAACTCGAGTTAATGACATCTTAGTTGAAATCAAGAAAAAGAAATGGGCATGGGCAGGACATGTAATGAGGAGGAAGATAACCGATGGTCATTAAGGGTTATGGATTGGATCCCAAGGGAAGGGAAGCGTAGCAGGGGGCGGCAGAAAGTTAGATGGGTGGATGAGATTAAGAAGTTTGCAGGGACAGCATGGCCACAATTAGTACATGACCGGGGTTGTTGGAGAAGTATGGGAGAGGCATTTGCCCTGCAGTGGGCGTAACCAGGCTGATGATGATGATGATGATGATGATGATGATTATGATGATGATGATTATGATGATGATGATGATGATGATGATGATGATGATGATGATGATGATGATGATGATGATGATGATGATGATGATGATGATGATGATGATGATAAGCACTACAACGTTCGGCGGTATGTTCGACGTGCCCTGCACTGTCAGTAATGTCAAAAGAATTAAGCTTTTTCTCCCTTCTCGTAATGCTTACAGCCAATATTTAACTGATGCATATTCTTTGAGACAGTGATTGGGTTTTCTCTGCGATAAACACTCAACATGGCTTAATAAGCCCATATTTAATTACATTGTAATTACGAAGAGTTCCCAGAAGATGAACAAAGCGACATATCACCACTTTTGCTTTTTGTCAACCGAGTGCCTGGCACCATAAAATAAAATTGTGTAGCATTGACACTTGTGTCAACAGGTCATTATACTTCGTGACTGAAGGAGATAAATGGGTTTAGCCTCTGCAGCTATGCCGGCTTCACGTTCACTTCGCCTTGTGTTACTTTTACATATCCATTGTCGTTTCCATTCGCTTTTTTTTTCAATTAGCAACGCTTCGTGGCAACGTCCCAGAAAAAAAAAAACATGTGATTTCTTCACTTTTTTCTCGCTTTTGTTGGCTTTTAGTTCAAAAATTACCAGTGCCTGAAGCAAAAGGAAATGCGTGACCTCACTTGCGGGTGAATGTCGACATTCTACGTCTGTGCCATATATATATATATATATATATATATATATATATATATATATATATACATATATATGAGAGAGAGAGAGAGGTGCGTGCGTGCGTGCGCGTGTCCGGTAATGACTTCTATCTGCTGATAAATTGCATATGTCCAGCTTTTAGGGAGGTCCTCGGTGTCGGGCTGAATGTTTTGTGGGGGCCGTTGTTTGCCTTCGCATTGACCGAACGCCGCTAAGTATAGGCACAGGCACATCATATCGATGCGGGGGGAACCTTTCGAATGACACTTTTGCTAGATTGGCCTTTCTTTATCTCACTTTCTGTTTCCTCTGACTAGAAGCATACTAAAAAAGGAATAAATTGCGATGTCACAGCTAAATATGTTCTGCTGAAATAGCCAATCCATTAATAAAAGTTCCGTATTAGCAACAGACAATGACATCAAGAAATATTGCCGGCACTACTTTTTTTTTTAAGCATGAAGTTGCAGCCTCTGTCGTTCTCACATCCCGCATGAACAGTAAGCTTCTGAATAAAATGTCCGAATAACAGCTTTAACAACAAGAAAACATCATGAGCATTCGTGACCTTCCTATTGTGGACACTGCCACTAATCTTCTTTTCGTTTACCGACATAGGCCAATTGAGTGCAATGGCCATATCGATTTTATGGTCACCTGCCTCTGAACCGTTGTGCGTATACGGTAAACACGCACGTAACCGCAGGCGTGCCCGATAGCGCTCTATCTGAGTGCTCGCGCAACACTTGCTTTTACTTCAGATTTTATCAGGCTAATGATCGGACTAATCAGATTTCTGGCAACAGCCAGAGGATGTCACACAAATTATGTTCGAAGGAGGAGGAGGAGGATGGAACTTTATTATTGCAGAAACCGTTGCGCGGTTTATTCCTGGGTGGTTCCCTCTGACAGGGCTCCACTGGCGATCGCGGCTCGCCGGACCTGGTCGAGGATCGTTAGTTGGCTTCCCAGGTCCAGTTCGGAGAGTCTCGGCTCCCAAGACTTCGTAGTGAGTGTGTGTGTTCGAAGGGGTAGACCCAAACTACAATTGCACGTGAAGATATCAGGGTTTCTGCCTTCCATTTTAGAAACAAGATGAAATTAAGTTGTACTTGGTGCTTCATACACAGGGTGTGCGAGCTAACGTTAGCCAAGTTCTTACAAATAAGATATAGAATATACGAGGACGCAACCAATGGTATTCTATCAGCAGTGACATACCGCACCAAGAGGATTTTGTTTGTCATAATTGAAGTATCTAGATTTACATTAGATTAATTAAAAAACTCTTTAGTTAGTGAATTTAGGGCGCGAACCTTGGTACAAAAGCATTTATATGTTGTAAAACACCCAATTTAGTTGTTTGCTATGTTTCGCGAAAGTATATTTTGCCGCGTTAGAAAGAAAATGCCCGAAATGGGGTGAAAATAGCGATCTGATCACGTCTCCACGCACCGTGACACCAGCGGTCCCAGGGGTTACTCGGCTCGGCTCCCACGGGAAAGTGGCGAGGCACCGGTATCCGTGTTGGTCACGGCGAACTGCGAGCAGCGTTTTCTCGCGAGAAGCACGAAGCCAATGCAGCGCAAGGCGACATTGAGGAGGAGCAACAAAGCACTGAGCAGAGTTAATTCTCCCGAGTAACGCCTGGGACCGCTGGTGTCACAGCGCGCGGACGCGTAATCGCGCGGCTATTTTCATATTTGGAGAGTTTGCTTTATAACGTGGGGAAAAAAATAGTAACGCGAGACTTATCACACCGAAAACAAATGAATCGGGTGTTTCAAAACACAACTATTACTTTCCTATCAAAATACGCGCCCTCAATTTAGTAATTATTATAATCTAATTATCGATGCTTCAATTACGCAAAAACTCCTAGTGTGGTGTGTCACTGCTGACAGAACAACATTGGTTGCGTCCTCGTATATTATATATTTTATTTGTAGGAACTTGGCTGACGTTGGCTGGGACACCCTGTATTGGATAGCTTCCTTGTAAAGGCGTCAAACGAAATGTCAACTGAATGCGTGCGGATCAGCTCAAGGGCTGTAGAATAATTTCATGGCACCATTCAGCCCATATTTTGCTAGCAAATGAAAAAATACTTGTTGCTGCTCGTGACCTAAAAAGATATTGGAATACTTGTAGCGTGGTCCACTGGATATATGTTAGTCAATACGAGTGAAGCTTATTGTCTCGGTGTGCATAATGCGAGGAAGTAAGGACAAATTACATTATTTTGATTCAGTAGGCCAAGTTTTCTTTATAGTAATTAGCGCCATATATCGGTATCTGAGGGAAAGCTTTCTTTGCCTTGTGGTTCATAGCACTATGGCACTAGTAAATTATGGCAGTGCGCAATGTTTAATGTGTGCATGTGTGTGGTAATTACGGCATTTTGGCTTTTGAAATATATTACTTATGCGCGTGTTCGAAAGCGTTATAAAACTGTTGCAGGTAATGCTTGTTTCCCAGTATCCTCTGGGAAATGGAACAGTCAACTACTTCATAATTGAGCGAATTATTTGATTCCGAGTTTAATTTGACACCGGGTCTAAATTTGCAGATCATTCTAGTCATGTCACGGTGTCATATGCGGGCAATTTTTTAAAGTGAATGGCATAATTACAGGCATTAAAAATTTTTAACACAGCTGCTGGAAATTTAAACAGCTTCACTGGAAATAGGGCTGTTATTCGGCTAGATCATTCAAGTGAACCGCGTATTTTTATTCCGAGCAGCCTACTTTAGCGATATCTGCTTATGTTCATTTCAACATTAATTTACGCCGTTTATTAGTCTGTACACACAACCGTCGTATTTGTTGCTGCATGGACAGTACTGCGAAACTTTCACTTAAGGGCACGCCCCAATAAGCGTCTTAAGGTAGATGCTAGTAAACTATTCATAATGTGTCATACGCTAAGTCAGTGGCGCAGTGTACGATATCACGTGATATAAGGACCCTTCGTAAAGAGGGCATCGGACAGCGTGTACACTCTTACGGATGTTTCCATTAAATTTAATTGCTTAATGCTTCCGAAGTCTCCGTGTCGTATGGGTGGACATCATATCAAGATCAGCGTAAACAGACTCATTGTCCCAACAGCCTTGGCGACATGGTGCCAGTTAAGGCTCTCGTGTCATTATCGATACGCTGAATGGGAAACACAGTGCACGCAGGGGTGTATGCAAATAGGCGCAGGCCAGTGGACCGATGGCTCGCTAATCACTTAACTAAATGTCGTTGCTATCGGTGGCCTTTGCACACGCCCGTTTAGGCAGACAAGAGCCAAACTCCGGAGGCAAATAGTGTGCGTTTCTTTCCACTGTATCGCGTAATTCGTGCGAGCAGCATAGAACGTCTAAGCCGGCTCGTTGGCCAACGAGGAAGAATATTCTAATAGGCAAGCGAAGGGCACAGAGTCGGCAACGGTACGACGAAACGGGAAACGAGATCGCAACGACAGACGGTGTGTAAACACATACTGCCCTGTTGGCGCTCAGAATAGGCGCTGACCTTCTCGAATATAGCGACACACCGTATCTTTAATGCGAAAGCATTATCGTACATGTGCCCCAGTACGCAAAAATCCGTCGGCGTAGTCGGCGTGACCGAAAGACGGTACAAAAAATCGCCGAGGGCTCAAAGAATAAAAACAAGTCGCAAAATGATCGGATTGACGTCAAATTTCTCATGGAGGTTCCTGTAAACAAAGCAAATTAATGGCTTTGACAATTAATTTTGGTAATCTTCGGCCCGGGTGGGACTCGAACTCGGGCCTTCGGCGCGCGACAAGAGCACGCTTCCCCGAAGCCACGGGGACATTTTTTTGTTCATTTTTGGGTTCTTTTTGTTTTTGTTTTTTATTATTTTTACAGCTTTTTTTAAATTTTTTAGCCATAGCAGGCACCATGCACTGAAGCGTTTTTCTTTTACTGTTTTACTGACACACACACACACACACACACATACACAGAGAATCGCACATCTATATGAGTACTCGTCCTTGCTGCAGGCGCTTCTGCCACATCTGCCATTTCTTGCTAAACTCATCTTCGCCGGCCAGCAGCGAACTTGTATACGAAAAATCATCATAAAAGTGCGTCCACGCAGGTTTCGCGTTTTCTAGAGCTAGGACACAGTCAGTTAGTGATCTCCAAATTGCATACAAACCTAGCAATAACAGGGTTTCACACTGCTGTTATTCTTGTCATCTTCCAGTGTCAGAAATTTTACGTCATCCCAGTTTGGGTATATCTGCACGTCAAATACAATTCGTATGTTGTACCAAAAGTGTACTGCGTTTGTACAAAACAGAAATACGTGCTGTAACAATTCTGGATAGGGGAATAGCGGGCTGTCCGTTGACCACGGCACAAAAAAAACATTGTTACGTAACCATATTTTTTACAGGTAAAACTTCGACATGTAACGTCAGACTCCAGCTGGCTTCCAGCTCGAGACCGATATAGTGGTGGTGGGAATAGCATATATATAGTGTTCCATTAGAGGCTCTTCCGTTTTACACTTTTTAGGTGCTCTTGAGAAAAACGCTGCTCGAAGAAGTGAGCTGCCTGCTCTACCTCCCTGTAGAATCTTAGGTTGCGGGCTCGTGGGACTCCCTGGGCACCACTGAACCACTCGCCTGAGTACCGCCTCGTAATTGTTTTAAAGAATGACGTATAAGATGATGGGTTTGGTTTTTGAAAAAAAGGTACCTGTGAACTTTGAGTTTTACCTCTACGTTTACCAGCCCTAGGCCTCCTTTTGCCTTACTTAAGAATAAATTACTGCGCCTCATGCGCTCAAACCGTGACTCCCAAATATATGTTGCGCAACATACATGCACTCGATTCACCTGAGCCTGCAAAGAGGGCATCACCTGCGCTGAGTACCATATAGCTGGAAAGAACACAGTGTTGCACACAAAGGCTCTGTTCATAAGCGGGACCGTTCTCTCGTGCCACTGTTGCACTTTTGCCGCGAGAGTACCACTTCGAATTGTAGTTCGCCCATCCTGTAGGTTGGCAGTATCAAAACACACACCGAGGTAGCTGACGATTTCAGACGTCCACTTCACCTCTAGGAAGGTGGTTGGTTTTAAGTCCCATGCACCTAGCCATGCACCCGCGCACTTTTCTCGATTCACTTTAGCACCAGAAACATTACAGAAGTCCATGAAATGCTGCACTCCTTGGCAGATTTCCTCTCTAGAGGCACCCACAAGCGTAAGGTCGTCGGCGTAGGCGAGGACTTTCAGAGGAGTATCTGCGAAACTGAAGCCTGTTATTATGTCGCTGTTGTTCAGAATGGTTCGGCACAGGAGTTGCATGTACAGAGCAAAAAAAAAAAAAAAACTGGCGACATGGGGCATGCTTGCCTAACGGACTTGTTGAGCTCTATTGTGGGAGTTGTTTGTACGTTTATTACCAGTCGCGTCGTCACTTGTCTGTAGCAGACACCAATATATTTTAGAAGCCGGTCCCCAATGTCACAGGCCTTAAGCAAGTTGAAGAGAAAGTCATGCTTTACTCCATCAAAAGCCTTGTTCAGATGCACTTGCAAAACCGCTGCCCTAGATCCATCAACGGAGGTAGCTTCGCACAGTATCCTCATGGTATGCAAGTTATCACTGATGCTACGTCCTTTGATGTCATAAGATTGATGGTTGCCTATAACTGACCCGAGGGCAAAGTCCAGCCGCCTAGCTATAATTTTAGCAAAAATTTTGTGATCGGTCGTTAAAAGACTAATGGGGCGGAAATCGCTCACTGTCGGCACTTGCCTTGATTGCTTCTTTGGTAGTAAGACAGTAAGACCTCGTCGCATAGGTGGCGGCAGCAATCCTCGTTTCAAAATGTCATCGTACACGTCACGTAATATAGGGACTAATTCCGGTGAAAACGTCTTGTAAAAGGCAGGGCTGAGCCCATCTACTCCTGGCGACTTTCTTGGTTTTAGCTTCTGTATGGCCCATTCTATTTCGCCCTTTGATATACCCTCATCAGTTTGCTGTTTCGTATCATCATCTATGCAGTTAACGTTGAAGCATACTTTTGCAAGAGTTCTACGGTCGCATGTGTTACTTCTGTATTCGAAGACGTCCTTGTACGCTTGAGTAAAAGCAGCCTCGATGTCGTTTTGTGATTCGGGAATGCTGTCCCCGCTCTGTATTGCTTTTATTCTGTTTTTACTGCCGCACTGTCTTTCTTTTGTCTTGAAAATCTTGAGCGGTTCCTCATCTCTCTGCTGTGATTCCGTCCTGGACCGGATCATAGCGCCTTTATATTCCTTCTCCAAGATTGACAGCAGCTGGCCTTTGCACTCTTTCATATCTTCTCTGAGGGTACCCGGGTGACAGTTTTCGGCTTCTATTTTTGAGAGCTCGTATCAAGCTCAGCTTTTCGCTCTTCTTCAGAGCTGCTTTTTCCTGCCCTTTTGCAACTAGAAACATCTTACATTCTTCTTTTATCTCATCCCACAATATCGCGTCTACTTTTCCTCCTTTCGTTTTTTCCTTGATTAGATTCCTAATTCTGCCGAATATTTATTTGTCATCCAGCAGACTCTCATTCAGCTTCTACAAGTGCCACTCTTTGTGTCTCTTTCTTCTTTCATTTTCTTCAAATGTGGCCGTGACAAATGCATGATCTGAGAATGCAACAGCTTGCACCTTATAACGCACGTTGTACGATGAGAGGTCGCTAGACACGTAAAACTGATCAAACCTTGAATGACAGTCCCCTTGCCAATGTGTAAAACCGCCATTATCTCCCGGCGCAAGTTCGGTAACATCCTGCAAGTCATAGTCTCTCAAAAGCTTCCTGAGCTCTTAGGCTGGTATCTGGAGATCGCTTTTTCGAACAGTCATAAGCACGTAAAACACAAAGTCTCCGGCAGTTATGGTATGGCATGGTGAGTCAAGATAGTGCCTCAGGTCTGAGAAGAATTCTTTTCGTAGCGATGCGTCATTCGGAGCGTGAATCGAAATAAGCTTGCATGGTTCATTCCGGTATAACAAATCCACACTACATACACGGCCGTTTCAGTCCTTGTTCCACTCGGGGTATACTAGTACCGCTGAGTGTTTCTTTACCAAAACTGCCGTCCCTCCACCGTAACCACAAGCAGGCAAAAAATGAAACGGGTAATGATTGCGAACACAGTGGTCGATCTCTTCCAACTGCACACTCGGTGAAAGTTTTCTCTCCTGAATAAACGCAATGTCAACATTTTCTTGCAGTAGCAGATTTATAAACTACTGCTTCCTCCTGCGTGCGACCAAGCTCACGTAGTTAAAGGTTGCTAGCTTTAAGTAAGCCATAGTGATAAAACTGCCGTTACGCCGGCCAATGATGCATACATTTGAGGCGTCATCTTTACAGGCCACATGGAGCGCTTGTGACGTTTCTCCACGGGTGGTATCGGAGGATCCGGGGTAGCACGGTTCCTCTTCATGACCGCTTTCGATTTTTCTTTTTGCACCGTGCTTCTCATCTCTGTAATGCTCCCTGACGTGCCTTCATCCTCGTCCGAACCAAGCCCAGGCATCCTTGTAGCCCCATTGCTTGCGTCGTCCGGCTCAGACTCCAGGGAATGGTACGCTTCTGGCGTCTGCGCTTCCATCGGAAGGTTCGGGGCTTCAGATGCCGCTGGCGTCTCGGCACGTTCCGCTCCTAAGTCCACAACCTCTGCTTCCATCGCATAGACTGTGCCGTCAGACGCCACGGCTGTCTCCAGGCGTTCTAGTTCTGCTGGGTAGATCACTTCAGACGCCGTCGGCGACTCCACCGGCACTGAAGGGCACGGAACTTGAAACACTACACTGCAATCTTCTTCCGGCTCCCTCGCAATTTTATCCGTTGTTGCAGAAACAGGTGATACAACTACCACAGCCTTCACTGGAGGGTCGGTCGTCTTAGTTTCTTTTTGCGTGGTTGGTGTTTCAGGCTCAGGCACCCACGGGGGAAGATTGTTACGAGGCCGTAATGTTTCTCCAGCTTCATCCTCGTCCGTGAGCGTATCTGCGTCGTTGTTCTCGCCATCTTCCCGTGTCATGGTAGCGTAAGTTTTCCTGCAGTCGTTAGCTTTATGGCCAAATTTGGTGCATGCAGAACACCGCGGGATGCGACAATCCTTTCTTATATACCCGATTTGTTACCTCTCAGACACAAGAGTGGTCGTCCAGGCACAATTACAAGGGTGCTGCTGCCCTGAATACGAATCTTATGCAATTCGACAGTAAATCCGTGTTTCAGTCTCAAAATCACCGACCTAGATGAGGTTTGCGCTCCCTTGAATTCTCCGACCAGCCACGTTTCCCTACTCATTTCTTAGATTTTCCCATATGGTTCCAGCGCTTTTCGTACGGCGTCGTCACTGATATGGTAAGCAAGCCAATGAAGTTTGACTCTCACCTGACTGTCGTTGGGATCGATGACAAGGCATCTTTTACCTTTGATGCGCAGTTCCTTTGCTTCTACGAGCACTTGCTTTGCGGCCATGTAATATGTCGTTAGCGCCCAAACATGATTCATCTGGTAAGCACCGATCGACGTTACATGCTTGACTACTTGTAGGCGCTCAATTTCTTCTTCGACATCGTTGATTCGGTATGGCCTGGCATACACATCACAATGAAGAAAAACTGTGTTCATGGAAGCGTTGGCAGGTGGCAGTTGGAAAAGAATAACCTTGTAGTTCTTAGCAGATACAGTAGAACCACGGCCCGCGGCCGCTGACAACGCTCGGAGAGAGCACAGGATCCCAGCATCCGACGCGCACGAGAGCCGACGAAGGAATAGCCCGACGCCACGGGGAATCCACGTTTCTCCTTGACTAAAGGTATACCTAGTGCCTGCGTCATTGTACACGTGACGGCCGCAGCCAATGGGGAAGAGGTGGCGCCACGTCGTGAGTGCATAATAATGGCTCGATTACCGGCCACGACGGCCGCATACGTGGGTGAGTGAAACGCAAGAACCCTCCCTCGTGTACTTGTACTGAGGCGCACGTTAAGGAATCGCAGTTGGTCAAAGTTAATCCCGAGACCTCCACTATACTTCCTCTTTGGTTAAAACACGTTGGCGGGCTAGTTGGTTAGAATCCATGATAGAGCGTACAAGCGTGACTGAACGCGGACGAAGAAAGAAACAGATACACAGAGACAGCACTGTCTCTGTGTATCTGTTTCCTTCTGCGCCCTCGTTCAGTCGCGTTTATACACTATATCATGGGTATATTGCCTCCCTCAGAATACGCTCTGCAGTTTCGGAACGTTAAGCCCCATAATTTAAAGCACTCCAACTCGGCCCTCTGGCGTCGGACGCCTGAACGTCTTCCAGCGTCCCCGCGTCCTGAACGCCACTGAGCATTCGTCGGATGTGTGCGCATATTCAGAACTTTTGGATAAGCAATCGACTATTGTGTCATTCTATTTGGTTTTTTTAATGATATAGTCGCTGTTGGTAAATACGGATATTTTTCGAATAGCTTTCAAACATTTTAAAGCATCAAGTGTGCACGATCAAACATAACATTGCATTAAAAGTGGGACACATTCTATCATAGCGTCACAGTAAACATGAAGCACGAGAAGTTACGTAGCCGGATTGGACCACGACATAGAGAAGCTAGTACAAAGCTGCCAGCAATGTGCGCAGTGTTGGCCCATGCCAACGGGACAGGTTCCTTTAAGCTGGCCGAAAAACAACAAACTTTGGTCTCGCCTGCATGTCGACTATGCAGGTCCGGTTGAAGGTCACGGGATCTTGGTGGTAGTTAATGCGGAAACGAAATGTATGGAAGTAGAACCCCTCAAAACAGCAAGTACAGAAACCACAGGGGAAGTTCTGCGGGGGATCTTCGCGTGTTTTCGCCTGCCTCACACACTCGTTTCCGACAATGGGCTACGATTTAACAGTGCAATGACCGAAAGATTCTTCAAAGTTAACCATGCGCGTCATGATAACTCCGCTCCATATTACCCTCAGTCAAACGGAAAGGCAGAGCGCGCTGTGCGCGCCATTAAGGAGGGAATCAAGAAAAGTAAAGCCGGAAGTCTACTCAGTCGGATTAACAAGTTCTTGCTGCGTTACAGGACGACGTCAACTATAGAAGGGAAATCGACCTCCAAGATGTGACTCGGTTTTCAACCAAGGATCTGTCTAAGTGCACATTTTCCAGAGGAGGAGGTGGCACCACGGGATTCTACCGTGAGCACCCGTCCGGCACCGACGCTGCAGTTGCTTCCTCCGGGAGCACCTGTTTGGTCACGCCAGTACAATCAAGCCGGCCAGACATGGTTACCCGGCACGGTGACGTCAACAAGAAGTAGGCGCTTGGTTATGTGGACACCACAGAAGGAGTGCAGTGCCGTGACATGAACCAAGTGTGACCACGAAACGCAATGGCAGAGTTAAAACAGTAACTCGGCACAACTCGGCCTACAGATCACCACACCTCGCAAAGAGATAGACCCTCAGACGACCAAGCCTCGCAGCGGGACCAACCCCCGGCAGAAGACACCGAACCGCCATCAGACTTGGTACAGTCTGCTTGGTACAGCCCGGTCTCCCAATGGGACAACCTCAAGTGAACAGACAGTCTCAAAACTTCCCAGGCATCTTACGCGCACCAGAAGACCTCTCGCTAGACTAGGCTTCTAAGGGAAAGGAAGTGCCGCGTCGCGTTATTGGAAGCCCTTTCATCGCACGAAGTGCGCAGGCTCGACCAA
Source organism: Dermacentor albipictus (assembly GCF_038994185.2). Classification (NCBI taxonomy): domain Eukaryota; kingdom Metazoa; phylum Arthropoda; class Arachnida; order Ixodida; family Ixodidae; genus Dermacentor; species Dermacentor albipictus. Next base: position 127,910,038 of record NC_091824.1, on the reverse strand, counting down.
ATGCGCACTGCATAAAAGCAGCCACGCTATCTACAATAAAGCATTATTTGGCTTGCGCCTACTGCGTGTGTTGTCACTCGCGCCACTACACAATCACGCTACGTTGCTCAAGGAGCAATACTTTTCTGTAAACTACGATCAGTTACACTTTCCTAAAAGTTCTGGGTATGCAGACAAACTGTATACTTGTGCCTAAGGCTCCATTTCTGCTTTTAATAAACAATGCTTGATAACATGCAACGTAATGGCAAGAACTTGCCAACATTGTGGATACGAGGGTGTGTCGTACATCGCTGTATAATAATGGTGAAAACGGCTGTTCTTTATCCCAGAACTTTTATTCAGAACATACTCGATTTGATTTGATTCGATTCGCTTGTCGTCGTATTCCATTCCGGCTAAATATTTTATGCATATTTCGCACATCCCTGCAGTTTTCGTTGAAGGACGCGCGCGCGAAGTTGTTGAAGAGGCGCTCAAAGAGCGCGCGAAATACGCCGTGCGGCAGACTCCCGAACTACTGGCGCTGCTCTCAGTTCGCTCGCTGGGCCCGGAGAGGCAGCGCAGAGCATCCGCGGCGCGGGCTACGCCGGCCGCATAGCGGGAGCCAAGGCGAGGGTGGTACCGGGTGGTACGTGTCTTCGTCCACGCCTTGGGAGGTGCTGTCGCGCCGCCGCGGCCCCCACCGCTGAGCGGCAGAGCGAGCAAATTCGGTCGGCTAAGCAACGTTACACGTAGAAGGAAGAAGCCACGCAGCCATTCCAACCTCGCTGTGATGGCGAGCGCTGCGTAGCACACTGCTGCGCGTACGAGGCAACGGTGTTGTGCACACGACAGCGAGCAGTAATATCGCATCGCCGGCTTCGGGCGGCCGAGAAGTGAAACTGGTGCTGTAGGCTGCTGGATGGCGCACGTGCAACGATGTTACCGCTTGAAGCTTGCGTGGTGCCCGTGATGGCTTTGCTTCTCCCGGGGAGCTGATGCGTCGGGAGCAGCGGATCGACCAGCTCGGGCCTTCTTCGTCGTCGTCGGCAGCGGTGGCGTCCTCTTCCGAGCGGAGGCAGGGCATCGCCGGCGCCCGTCGTGGTGACGCCGGACTTCATGCCGCCGCTGGGCGCTTCGCAGCGAGGACGACTCAAAGGTGAGGGAGGCCTGAGCACGGTTTCTGAGCGACTGGGCGGAGCGCCGCTCCAACTGAGCTGATGGCACACAAGTGTGGTAGTCTTGCTTCTAAAATCTTTCGAAGCTGGATGCGGTGTGAATATAGAAGGCGCGCCTAAGGTTTGGTTTTCGCCGCTCCTCCAACGACAACAACAAACGAACCGAGGCCGGCCGGTCAGCGTTCCCACGCAGCGTGAGCGGAGGCGTGCGTTTGTTTGGTGTAAGCGCGTGCTTGTTCGTGTCGGTTATCGCTTGCGCCGTCCCGTTTCCTTTTTCTGCTTATTCTCCGTTCTATGCACACAAGCGTCACCACCGGTGCCTTCCAAGTCGTTAAATTTTAGCGCGATAGTGTTAAGGGCCCCGTGTCGCCGAAAATCCGGCGTCGGCGTTCCGTGTCCAGCGTCGACCGTTCTTTCCGCTAAGATCATTTCGAAGCACCCATAACCAACCGCTCTTTTATCACCTAAATTGCTCATACCTTGTCTTTCATTCTTTAGAATGGTACTCCTCGGAATGTTGAGAATGACAGCCCGCAAACAAGTGTCATGTAAAAAACAAGCACCGACAGCAGATACCTTTTATGTTAGATCTTCTCAGACTGAAATATTAAAAGTGCGAAACCGTAACAAGAAATCGGCCCACACAAGAGGCCGAGTTTCTACCAGAAAGTTCGCCTTCGGGTGTAGCGTTCGCCGCCAGCGTAGCCCCGGTCAGCATTATACGGTTCCTTAAGTTACATTTGCCGTGAGGCGTGAAAGGCAGTTAGGGACTCGGGGACCTTTGAATTCTATCGCGTTCCACTCTTAAATGCGAAGCCTAAGCGTCCTCCAAATTTTTTACAACCCCTGTCTATTCATGCAAACGTTAGAGGCGTTCCTTTCTTTTCTCATTATTTTCTCTAGCAGTTATAACGCGGCATGTGCGCTCTATATTACGTCGCTTGGTGTCTGTGCCTTCTATTTATCTGATGAATCACCGCTACAGTGGTAGACCTTCACATCCCCGCCACCTCTCCCGTATTTTTTTTTTACTTTTTTTTCGCCCTACATAAACGTCAACTGGATCTCGGAGGCTATTGAACCGGCGCCTGCTTACGTAATCTTCAGTCTGGCGCAGATCCAGAATCTTTTTTTACCCCTTGATTCTTTTTCCTGAACGCCAGCGGAAACTCCTATGCATTCAGGATGTGAATAACCTCATGGCGTTGGCCACGGCTATGCGTGGTGACCCGGCATGTCAAGGAAGACCGATCAGATTGATTGTAAAGTTTTCCTCTCTGAGCTACAAGCGTGTAACTCGATTCGTGCCCTCACTCTAAATGTAAATAATTCTTAATCTCGTTCCAGTTGTTCCAAAGCTATAAAAGGGACGTTTTTGCAAATACTTTCTAGTTGCTTATATGAAAACGCGCTCCAGATAAAATCGCAGAATGTAAAAGCGATCGTCCATGTTTAAATTCGTATGAATGGATGGATGGAAAAGCTTTATTGACAGCCTTGAAATACGCGATTATCGAGCAGCGGGCCGTTAGGACTGTGTTCCAGTAAATTAGTCACTCGTATCCGAAACAGTACTCCACATATTTGTGCCCGTTATTTCGACCATTCTTCGATACACCTGTAACTGAAACCACAATTATGTGGAACGTCGTCCCAAATAATAATATATGAATACTCGTTAGCGCAGTTTCAAGACGGGACAAGAGATGACACGAAACAGGGGTGGGGCCAATACTGCTTCCTCCATCTTTGCGACATTATAATTTCGAATATCGCTTACTTTCGAATATCGCCTTCTTGTTTATTGGCTTTGAAAGTGCAGCGACTATCTGATCTCTTGAGTTACACTTTCATTTTAGCTGTCCCACATGTTCCAATGACACGCATGTGGAAGAATGCTTCACATAATAGATACAGGTATGCGGAACGATGTTCTGGATAACAGTAGCTATTTCACTTGAACGTAGTTTCACATATGTATTATGTCAATTCAAAAAGTTGGCGTCATCATCGTCTTATTTTTGTGGTCACTGCAGGACGAATGCCTCTGCCAGCGATCTCCAATTACCCTGTCTTGCACTAGATGATTTCAACTTGCGCTTGCAAATTTCCTGATTTCATCAAATCTTATGGTCTACTGGTTATCTGCCTTACGCATTAGATGGCCTGCTAAGCTCCAATTTTTCTCTTAATGTAAACTAGAATACTGGCTATCCCCGTTTGCTCTCTGATTCACACCACTCTCTTCTTATCACTTAACGTTGCGTCTAACATATTTCGTTCCATCGCTTTGCGCGTTCCTTAACTCGTTCTTGAGCTTCCTTGTTAACCTTCAAGTTTCTGCCCCATGTGTTAGCACCGGTACAATGCATTGATTGTACACTATTCTCTGAAAGACAGCGGTAAGCTCCCCTAGTCACGATTTGGTAATGCCTGCAGTATGCACTCTAGCGCATTTTTATTCTGCTGTAACTTTGCTTCCCATGATCAAGGGCCCCTGTGAGTAACTGACCTGCATAAACATACTCCTGCACTGACTCTAGAGACTCACTGGCAATTATGAATTCTTGCTGCCTCGCCCGGTTATTGAACTAATATTAGCTTTGAGATAAGGAAGCGCTTGAGATCAAGAAGCGTGGTGATGCTTGTATCAGTGAACCCTCAATTTCTATGTCGACAAAGGAACTGGCGTATCTTCGGAGCGGCCCTTGAGAAGCTGTTCTGTATCGCGTTTTCGTTGCGTGATACAAATGACGGCACTGCTTTTTCTTGATGTTTTTACTCTTGGCAGCAGCTATTTATTCCTGTGCCAAGAAATAAAACACTCAGTTGGTAGTGCGCCTACGTGGTTGTCCCGGGTCGTATTCCGTCGTCCGTCGTTTTACTTGGCGCCTTTATCGTAATCATGTATAACCAACTCGCCCACCAGCACGTGCTCAGTCTCTACTGAATCAAATACATTTTCGTAATCTATAAAAGTCCTATGGAGAGATTTATTGTACTCCGCAAATTTATCAATCACCTGATTGGTGACATGGGCATTATCTATGGTAGAATATCCTTTCCTGAAGCCAACCTGTTCTCTTGGTGGAATGAAATTTGATTCTGTTACAACTAAGCATGGTGAATATTTTTCCAATACTAAAAGCAAGATAAAGGGCTTGTAATTCTTGAGTTATTTATCGTCTCGCTTCTTATGGATCAGTATAGTGTTGGGATTCTTCCAGCTATGCTACACTTGAAGTCGTGAAGCATTGCGTATAGGGGCTGCAAGCTTTTTCAAGCATAATATCTCCGCCCTCTCTGATTAAATCGACTGTTCCATATTATCGGACCACTTTTCCCCGGGAAATGTGCTGCAAGGCCCTTCTAACTTCGTGGTTAGTAATGAAAGGAGCCTCTGTATCCTAGTCATCACTACTTCCATTCAAGCTTGCATGACTATTGTGTGTACTGTACAGGTCAGTATAGAATTATTCTGCTGCTTTTATATCATCGAAATTGCTGATGACATTACCCAGCTTATCCTTCACTACATACGTCATGCCTTGTTCTACGCCAAGCTTTTTTCTCACTGATCTCACGCTTTGGCCATTTTTTACTGCTTCCTCAACCTTTCTGACGTTATAATTTTGAATATCTCTTACTTCTTCTTTATCAGCTTTGGCAGTTCAGCGAATTTCTCATGCCTTGAGTTAGACACTTTCATTGTAGCCGTGTGTAAAAAGGCGTGTTCGGGACACAACATCGTACGTGATCGCGACGCTTGTTACTGCATTTTAGAGAGAGACAGACAGAGAGAAAGAGAGAGAAATGGTGCATAGAAAGGCAGGGAGATTAACCAGAAGTAGTTCCGGTTGGCTACCCTTCATGGGGGTGATGGGGATAAGAAGAGAAAGAGAGTGGAAGGGGGGGAGAGAGAAAGAGAGATGAGCACAAGCAAACCGCGTACACTATGGAGCGGTAGGGGGCGGCGTTCTTAAAGCCTATCGTGAAGCCCCGTAGACGGCAGGAATCTTAGTAACGCTAATAAGGACTTCAGCGCGAATGTTCTTTGGGAGCACTGACCTAAGTCGTTTAGTTCTGATAGCGGATGATTGTACAATCGGTTCAGCACTCTGCACATCACTTCCCTCTGGACACTATATCGCAGGCAAACACAGATAATGTGTGCGAGCGTCTCATCGCTGCTGCATGTGTCGCACGTGGGGCTGTTGGCCATTGCAATAAGAAAAATGTATGAGCTTGTAAATGCAACGCCTACCCACAGACGGTGCAGCACTGTCGGTTGACATCGTGTTAATCCAGGTGGTAGATGCATCCGTATATCCGGCAACAACGAACACAAACGACACATGGTGAAAACGTTCGAATCCCACTGGGGCAAACTACATTCATGGGAGATCAATCGCAGCCCAGCCGCAGTGTCTGTTCGCGAAAGCGGAACCAAGACAACTTGACCATTTTCGCGTGCAGATCGGGCAGCTTCGTGTGCGTGGTCGTTCCCGTTGATGTTACAATGTCCTGGAAACCATTGAAAGATTATGTTGTGTCCCTTATCACGGCTGCGGTGATATATCTGTCGAATTTCTGGGGCCAGTTGTTCATTGGGTCCGTGGCGCATTGGGCTTTGTATGCACTGAAGGGATGCCTTGGAATCACTAAAGACTGTCCATTGTTGCTGTGATTCCTGATTAATGAAATCAAGTGCATCGCGGAGTGCCGCATGTTCTGCACCCGTCGAGGTGGTAACATATGAAGTCTTCAACCTGATTTCTTCGGATTTTTCCGGGATGATGACTGCAGCAGCAGAGCTGTTGAGTTTTACCTACCCAGCTGTTGCAGTTGACAGCTGGTGACACACGTGTCCGCAACCTGTGCACGTTGTAAATGTGTTCTAAAGTTGCTTGCTTTAAAGCTTGCAACGCCGCTCCAGCTTTCTTTCGGATGCCCGGAATTGTCAATTGCACTTGCGGCCTGTGAAGACACCACAATGGTTCTGATAACCGTGTAGCGGGCGTACATTGTGAGGGCAAGTAGGACTGATGTCTAGCAATACTTTCGGAAAATATAGAGTGTGGCCTTTTTGCTGGCACTCAAGCAATATTATGTGATGGAGTCCGAGTAAGGTTTCGGATGTGTGCTCTCAGGATATGTGTAGCAATGCAGACTGCCAAAGGGGCCTCTCTGGCGATGGCCCCAGTCACAACCAATGAAGTAGTTTTTGGGAAACCAAGATAAGTTCTGAGTGCGTGGGCTTGCGCACTCTGGAGTCTGCGGATGTTTGTAGCACAAAACTTGTATTCTCTAGTACAGGTAAGCTGTACCGCAGGAAGCCCAAAAATAGTGTTTTATGTAATTGCAACATTGATGGTACAGTTGCGTGCCAGGACTTCCCTCCGAGAAATGAGAGAAGGTCCACGATGGCGGCCAAATGCTTTGTCATGTACGAGAGGTCAGGGCTCCAAGACAAAACTCCTATCAATTATGACACCAAGAAATCGGTGCGTTCGTCTATATGGTACATTTTGGTCACTCATCCGTAAAGCATACAGGGCCATTGCTTTGCGAGTTAAAGCTACGAGTGCACACGTCTCCGGTGAAACTTGGAGGCCTTGCGTTCTTTGGTATGTTGAAAAGGCCGTTGAAGCCTTCTGAAGTCGTTGCGCGGACTTGGAGACGTGTCGCTCCTGAAGCGCATATGCAAATGTTTGTCTGCATATATGGAGAGCTGTACGATTTGCGGTAATGAATCGGCGAGACCAACGAGCACCAGGTTGGAAAGGGTAGGGGTCCAAAAACGATAGGGAATTGTCTCCAATACCTGCCGGTTGATTCGTAATGTGCGTTCTCGTTCCCTGTACTGTGTTGTGCATAACAGCAATCCTAAATGAGACCCGTAGCAGAGCGCGCGCGTCCCACAAACTTTCTGCACGCCTCCTGCGGTCTCATCCACGTATATCCATCACGACGTAGTTCAAGCAGCCACATTATTGGATTCAAATGTCCACGACTGTGCTCGCCATTATCGGCGCCACAGTATATTAATCAAGCACGTTGATGGGCCAGTTGTTGCATGATTAATTACCAGAATTGCGGAGTAGTGTTATTGTAACCACAGTAATGAATATAACTTTCTGGGAGATTGCTTTTGATTCTTCCTGTTGCGCAAGTGCTGTATACACCTGTATATATTTGGTGATCATTTTTGGGTATTCCGGAATTTCTAAAACTCGCCTGTGGCAGATAGCATAATTCATGTTGTTGAGCTGGATTATTCGAAGAGGCGGACGTTACTATCATGAGAAATGAAAACACATTCAAATAATTAAAAACATTCACTAATAAATTGTTTTACGGCAGTTATTGCAATTTGCGAATTGTAGCCGGTGAGTCTGCAAGACGTATCCACCTCAAGTGAGTGGAGGACACCATATTCGATATATTTCTCCCGAAGTGTGTGGGACAAAATGGACGTTCTAATTACCTTTTTTGTTTCAATACATGAAATATCGTTTTGTTAAAAAAAGTGAGTAGAACAACAGTGCATTTTTATGGCGAGTTTGATGACGCCTATCTCCAAACAGGTGTCATTCTGGAGATCAATTCCAAGTGAACGCACCTTGGAGACTCACAGGCTACAATTCTTAAATTCCGATACGCGCCCTAAAGTAATTAATTATAAGGGTAATTGGTTATCTTTATTTTCACATAGTTGAATATGTGTTTCGATTCCTCGTGAAAGTAATGTCCGCCTCTCTGAACAATTCAGCTCAAGGACTCGGACTATGTTATCTGCGACAGGCGACTTTCACAAAATTCCGAAAAATTTTAAAATAATCACCCCGTATGTAGTCTGTGTTATTCCAAAAATAAATGAGCTGAAAGTGTACGACTGTCACGTCGCCTCTAGTCTTTTTCTGTATGGTAATTCCGGTAATATAGCTACGGTGTGCTATATTTTGTTTAGTGCAAATAGCGTTCACCTAGGTGGTTTGTTTCTGAGCTTCGTGTGCAGTCAGAGCCAAAAGTTTACGCACCATGGTATGTAAGAACAAGCTGAACATTTGCCGCAACCTGTGCGTGGCGTAGCCTGGTGTTCGCGTTTTCAGGCCGTACTTGCACATGCGAACAACATGCGCTTGTACAGTTTCACTGGATACAGTCAGACTGCTGGAACATTATCTGTTTTCTCAAATCGCGTGATCCCTTGAAATTCTGACGCCGTCTGTACACAGTCTGTACTGTCCTCATGCCACCATAGTGAAGCGAATTTTATCATAATTTATATTGTTTGCGAAGCGCACAAATAAAAGCTGCCTGCGTGTGCGCCAACCGATGGAATATGAAAGGAGCAAATTGAATCGTGCTAACAGCGTCGCGGTTCAGTTAATGTACGCAATCTTAGAGTCGCTAGGCGGCGTCTCTAAACTTTAATAGCAAAAAAAGTGTCGTTTGTTCCATAGCATTTTAGAAAGTTGAGCACGCGAATAAGGATGAAGATTTCGTATTGATGTTTACAAGTCGGATCTATAGTGTAGGTGTATACGCAGCAGTATGCCAGTAGGAAGAAAGGCGAAGGCACGCATTTCACTTGCCCCGGCCGCCGCAATCTGTGCCTGTTTACTGACTCGACTTATGAACGCCAGCACAAACCGTTGGCACACGCATTGCTTCATGTCATTCTGCCTGTGGGAAAAAAAAATACGAAAAGTGTGGGCCGTGGAGCAAAATTGATTGCTATCGGGCCGTGTTTTCCGTATGTCATTTCTGCTCGCGGCGCATACGACACGTGATTTGAATACCGCTATACTTTGATGTGTTTACGGTCATGTCTATTTTATATATATATATATATATATATATATATATATATATATATATATATATATATATATATATATATATATATATATATATATATATATATATATATATATATATATATATATATGTTTGTGTGTGTGTGTGTGTGTGTGTGTGTGTGTGTGTGTCATAATTATAATCCAGCCAGTGGAGTTCGGCATTGTTTGTGCGGGCGGCTGCATGTAAGAGTCACGTGGGGTGGTCAGAAGAGACGTGTGGTTCGACACCAAGGCGGCGGCGGAGAGGTATAGCCATCGGATTTGGGGAATCCGCGGTTTTTTGAAGAGCACGTGAGCGACTTGACTGCGAGTCGGGGCTTTCGCGGTCGGTTCGCAGAAGCAGTGCTGTGGCTTTGAAGTCAACCCCTCGTCGCTGAACCGCACCATGCCGAGACATTCCGCAAACAGACCAGATGCCCCAACGGGGCGTGGAAGTGTTTTCTGCGGTGGAGTGTGTCTTGCGAGTCTGTGAGACAAGAGACTCGTTGCACTGCAAAGGATTTGTGGCAACAGCCTTGACGTATTCGAACTCCGGATAGTGTCACCCTGGAGCCCCGTTGTGAGCACAGCTCGCGCACGGCAGTTTGATTGGATGAAAGATGGGGCGAGAAGGTTGTTGCGAACGCTTTTAGGTAGGTGCAGGGCCGTTGGAAGGGGGTTCGGTGGAGATTAAGCTAAGAGAAAGAAGACGAAAATGCTAACTTTTGACTCGTAGTTTGATGTCCGTGTAGATAGTTTCCATTCTATCGCTTGCCTGTTCTATCTTAATAAACAGTTAACCCCTCTGCAATCAGCGTCACTGCCTTGCCTGCTGTAATGTGACTTCGCGACATCCACCAGATCTTCAAGTTTCCCTCACTGACATCGAAGCGAACATCAACTCAGCCCCTGCTGCATAGTGCGCCTACAGCATGCCAGGCGATCATCTAGCACGCTAAGATCTGCTAGATGATCAGTTTGCATCTCTCTTTGTTGCGTTCAGCTTGATGTTGCGGTTGTTCCTGGCTTTCTCAGTGCAGTAATCTCGCGCTCCATTTCGTTATATCACGAATTTCTCAAATGGTGAAAGCTCGCAACTCTCCTTGAACCGCTGAACTTATGCAGCAGACGTTTTACGTACTGAAACAGGGTATTCAACTGTGCCTTACTAAGGATAGCGCGATGAAGAATGGACGAGAAAGGTGACGGGACACAAGCGCCGTGCGTTCGTGTAGTGTTTTTCTCTTTTTATTTTTTAATTGTTTAGAATAAGCTCATTTCACGGAATTGAGTAAGCAGCGGGAGGGCAGGGGCAGCGTTGCAGCAGGAGTAATCAACATAAATATTAATACAGGCTGTCACAAGATAAGTAAAACAATAAAAAAAAAGTGTCGCGTTTTTCTTCGTCAAAACGTTTTAACCTCTCGTGCATGTAGCGGTTGTCGCGACTTCTGCACGTATACCAATTCGCGTCTTCTAAGCCGGGACAGAGCGATTTGCGCGAGAGCACACCACCCTTCGGTATCGATGTACAGGTGTCGCAAAACAGCACGCCACGCGTGCTGTCGTATTTTGTTCGTGAAGTGATGTTCTACACTGCTATCGATCTCCATCCATTCAGGTTCAGAAATTATCAGGTTGGCTCGGGCGACACGGACTGTCTGACACGCACTGAGTGGACGTGATGATACGGAGACCCCTTTATTTCGTCTTTTTCCACTCCACTTCTGTTGTTTTGCAACGACAGTTCGCGTAGGTGTTGCAAAAGCTGTCCGAGGTGGAGAAAAATCTCTCCGGAGCCTTCAACTATGTCGTCCCTTATAACACACGCGTCTTTGGGTCATTAAGCACCGACGATTAGCTTTTTTTCATCTCGCTCTGGAATCTGCATTCCGTGCGAATATCGTTCGCCTAAAATACCCGGCTCGAAACGCATCAGTGTTTGATATTCGTTCCATGGACGCGTGGTATGTAAGGACCCTTTCCTCCAATTCACATTTATGTTTACTTATCGCCGTCGCACTCAGTGGCCGATACAGGCGATAACTGAGGCTTCGCGTTACGCCAGTCAGTGATGAAGGGCGAAAAGAATTGTCACATATAATACGAGCCCCCTCCCTTTCTTATTTTTCATTTTTAACGAGTATAAGAGAGATTTAGTCGCCTTATAAAGGTGATGACTACTCCAAATCACGTATTGGTTATAAATATATGTGAATAAATGTCAGAAGTTAGGAAAATCAAGAGCGGAGTAAGCCGTAGAGTGTACACGCATTACAGATTAAAGATTATTATATTCGCGCGCGCGTCAGGGCACTTTTCTACACGCGCCAAGATACGCTCGAATAAATTGGAACATCCCCCTGCAGCTGCAGTGAGATTTACGCTCGCTTTTCCTGCGCGGAAAACATCACACTTGCAGATCGGGAAAGTTGCGATGAACGTCTGTGAAGGCATCACCGACACCCAAGCCACTCTAAGTTGCTCTAACACAGTTCGTGCCACTCCATGTGCCTTCCCGCCGTTATCTTGGCCGCAAGCCGCACGGGCCCTTTTTCTTGGTAACGTGACTTTGTGCAATATCTAGTTCTCGATAAAAGCGTCACCGCTTTTTTTTTCTTTTCTGCCTTTTTCTTTTTTATATTTCATCCTTTCTGTCTTTAATGGGTGCCGCGAAGGCGGCAACGACCTACTCCGTTTCCCTTAAATTGCGCCCTGCCCTCGCTTGGTGAGATTACTAAGGAAATACGATAGTCGCAGTTAGCGAATGCACGCGAGACTGCCATGTGCGAGCCACGTGTGGGCCTCTCCCTAAAGCCGGTTCTTTTGCGACGACCGTTTAGCAATGGGCGCCGATTGGTCGCCGAGTGTTAATACGTGTCCGTTGCCTTTAGAACGTCAGCAGGCGTGGAAAGAAAAAAAAAATGCGCGTCAACTCGCGATTCTCCGCCGCCCTTTCTTGACCGGATTGACACGCGCTTGCCTGACCTTTCCAGCAGACGAGGAAAAGCGGCGAAGTCGTCATTTCCTCACAACGATGTGTATAGAGGCGCATTTTCAATGCTCCTCCTTTACGCTGTGCACTTCTGGGCGTTAATGGAATTTCTTGATCGACACATGTGTATGCATACGCAGGGCGCTCATGACGATAACATTCAATGATATAGTTGGTTGTGTGGAGGCAGTATGTAGTGTATGAACTGCCATGCTCATGTGGTATAAATACACAGGATAATCAGGACGATGCCTTAATCGCCGCTTAGCAGAATATAGTTTAAATGTTAGGAATTAGTGCGGCGGTCATCTGTTCGCTCACAGTTAATGTGGCTGGGCACCCTTTTCCTTTATTTTGTAATATTGCGTTATTCTTGCCAGACACAGGGACAAAGAAGTGCGTTAAATTATACAAACATAAGCTAAAAGGCGGAATAGCGAAACGTGTGTTAAGACGGTGTCTGTCGACCTACTATATAGAAAGATGTCCTTATAGGAAGCAGCGGCATGAAAATTAGACCAGAAGTGGGGCTGTGGCTCATGGCGCTTAAATGTGTTCACGAGACTAAGTTGTTCAAGTTATCGCATCGTAGTGTCTACGCCTCCCTTTTGTCCTTGTCCGCTGGTGTAACCGCTTTAATAACCTCTTTAGTCTAATCAGGTTGTTGCAGGTTGTGTGTGTCCATTATATATATATATATATATATATATATATATATATATATATATATATATATATATATATATATAATGTTTGTGTTTGCTTGCGTGCTGGATATTGAATTTACATCGACGTACGTCTAAGGCTGAGAACCTTGCACGAATGCTATGCTTCCAACGATTAAACGACTCGCTTGCGGCAGGTTATTCAGTAACCGTAGCGATGGCTGCACTAGACAAAGTCCACTGTGAAGTATTTGTGCTTGTTTATGAATACGCAGCATTTTGGTCACTTCTTCGGCATGTTCAACTTTTATGAGCAAATTAATATATATTTGCGGTGAGCAAATCAGGTTCAGTTTCTGACGCCATATAAACGGGATCCTAGAGGTCTTAACCGCGTCGTCTATGATTTGAAGCTCGAGTGATATTATGCTCGCTATTCCGTGTTGCAGCTTACGAAGGTGACGGGTCCAGCTTATGACCTGTGTCGAATGTTTAGCGCAAGAAAGGGAACAATGTGTGTCAAGTAAGTCAACAGGTGGAACGTTGTCTCACTTTACATGTACCCGCCGCTGTGTGCTAAGACGTTTTGCTGATTTTGGCTTTTAGCGCGAAGTGAAACGCGGAGACAGAAGGAGCAGGCAGGATGAGCTCCTTCTGTGTCCGTGTTTCACTTCGCGCTAAAAGCCCAAATCATGTTACCGTACCAACTCGCCCAACTGTCTATCCTTTTGCATTACGTTTTGCTGCTTAGTGCATAGGTCGCCGGTTTGATACCCGGCCGCAGCAATCGCATTTCAATGCGAGCGAAGCGCAAGAACGCTCGTTTACTTAGGTGCACGTTAAGAAACGCCAGGTTGGCAAAATTAATCCGGGCCACTCTACTGCGGTGGCTCCTCAAAGCGCCACCGCTGTTTTGGGACGTTCAACTCCATGAATCAAAGAATCAGTCATTTCACAGCTGTCCTTTCTTACGCTACTCACATTTTATGTACATATAGGTCCTCGAGACTCTCCCCGTACCTGCGCGAAACGCCGCGAGTCTATATATATATATATATATATATATATATATATATATATATATATATATATATATATATATATATATATATATTGTTTGTGTGTGCGTGTTCGATACATCATACGCTGTAAAGATTGTTAGCAAGGCGGGGGACAGGCTACGACTCAAGATCCTTGACATGCGCCATCACCCCGGCCGGTCGACCGAGCTACAGAGCGGCGCTACTTTAGGTATTTTCCGCAGTATGATAACACACTTCTCATTTCCGATAAAGTCGTGGAAATTCTGCACATATCCTAGCACATAGCGGTGACATACGAAAGAAGCTCGAGTTCAATCGATGCCACTCAGGGATGCTTGTGCGAAGCACGCATCCGCCGACGTCAGCCGCGGTGTCGCGTTCATCATCGCACCAACACGCAAAAAAAAAAAACAATGCTCAAAGCGACGCTCGAGGCCTCACCTACTCTCAAGGCTGCATATCTGGACCGCCGCCAGCACGGGAGCTGAGAAATAAACGTTTACTCTCTCTCTCTCTCTGAGAAATCAGTCCGGTTCCGCCGGCTCAGCCGTAGACGTAATCTCGTCGCACAAGAAAGGTGGGTGTGTTCTGTACGAAGCGACGAATTTGCAAAAGGATGTCAAATGACATTGATGAACGCGTTTTGTTCTTATATTTTGAGTGTTCTAGTAAAAGCGCGACACACAAATTTTATCTTTTCATATTAATGATTGCTTAACGTAATTTCATTTAGTGTGCAGTATGCATTGTGCACTTTGTTCTCTATGTTAGTTGTTTGTAACTTCTTTTTGCTGTTCTTCTTCGTAGGCTGTTTCATTCACTGCTCGCTGAATAATTCTCACTGCTTTACTGCGCAGGAAATATTATCTCATAAGTTCATATTATCTCATAGTTCACGAGTATCAAATAGTCTCACATGTATCGCGCGTATGTAAATTCTTTTTTCCCTCTGCTTTTCTCTGTTCTGTTATGGGAGTTCGATGCCCTGTCTGTGGTGAACTAGTTCTCACTTTATGTTTAGGCCGATGCTATTTTGTGCAACGTATTCAATAGCAACTCACCATGGTGGCTGAAGTGGTTACGACGTTGTGCTGCTTAGCACTGGGTTGCGGCACGGATTCCTGGCCGTGGCGACCCAGATTTACGTGCACGTTAAGCCCCACGTGGTTGCAATTGGTCCGGAGCCTTACACTTAAACCACTGGGCAGTTTGTGGACATCAAAACCTACAAATTGGGTGTTTCTTTTTTTTAGTAGTCAAGAATCAAGTAGGAATTTGTCATTTGTAATTGAACTGAATCTGTTGAGAAATTAAGAACTGAAGAAACAAAATGAGCGAATAAGGCGATGAGCAATGCATAAGATCCTAAAGCCCGAGTGCTTCAGGGCTCGATAAACTTCACCGCTGCACGCGCTAAAGGAAATCGGGCCCAACAGTTTGCGAAACGTTCTGCACTTGCGTGATTCTGGGGCAGTGCTTTTCGATCATGTACTCACGCTGGTACGATCACATTCGAGGGAATTCGGGCGAGCCGGCACAAGATGCGTCGGCGTCTACGGGCGGCAGCATTCCCGGCACAGTGCCTATAGCACGCTGTCTTGGCATCGCCACTGTTCGGAACGCTGTCCCCCTGTAGGCACCGACACACATTCTGTGGTAACCGCACGAAATCTCGCGGAAGTGGTTGTAGTAGACGATCCACAGTACCACCGCTGGAATTTTTTTTTTTTTCCAAACGCGAGTGGCGCTTCCCGCACCAAAGTTACGCAGTCATCAGGTCACATCATGCGCTGTCATTTGCAGAGCACTTCATCCCGGCTTTCTGAGGCTTAACCTCGCGCCTCGTACTCGTAAAAAGTAAGTATTCACTGTATGTAAGTTTCACACAAGTTTAGCTCTCAGTCACTTAAATATATTGCTTTCTTATAAGAGATAAGCTATGAGGTCGGCTCAAGAGGAACTTTTAGCTTGTGTCCAACTACAACTTCCCTTTTCGGATACATGCGCGAAACAGAAAATGTTTGTTTGGGACAACCGGCCGACCGATCTCAAATAAGTTTATTGAATTTGAGAGAAAATCTAACGACTCTAGGAAGCAATTTTTTTTAGAACTCCTGAAAATTGGTAAGCTTAAAAAGATGAAACACGTAGTTTACAAATCCGCAACTCTACACTCACACAAAAAAGGACAGATATCGTATTTGTATAAACTTCATCTGCGCGAGTATCCAAATTGGACAAATTTTATGTAATAATTTACAGCTCACATGGAATTGTTTCAATGCTTACGAGGGTGATTTGCAAAAGTCCTACACTAACAAATCAGTTGTATATTTCAGAGCGCCGTATAATACACCAAGCTTGTCCACTTCAGATCTCTTAGTAGGTGCAGTTTAGATATTGGTGATATCATTATCTATTACTGTACTACAGAGTTGAAAATGTGATACTTGAGTTTTTGTCATTTTCAGCAATTAAAGAAAATGCCTACAGTCACCAGATTTCAAATTTCCTTTAAATGCGAAACACTTTATCACATTGTTGCAGAGCCACGCCAAGCCTCAATCAATGTAGAAGGCTTGCGTTGCTTTTGGATGATGCCTGGTACAGCCAATTAGACGGGTCGTAGAATCGCAATACGGTTGTAGCTACCAGTTGTTTTGTGTAGCAGAGCACTGTTGAGGTGTCGACAGCCGTTCCACGTTCTTTCCGATATCCTCGTTGGTACATTGCGCTTCCATTCTCAATGAACAAATACCATCTAGCCCCGGCTACTGGTTCTTTTGTCTTTGATTCATAGATGGCTAGAAAAACTACTGTCTCATTGTACTGAAGTCATACACACATTGCTGAACTGAAAATTGGGAACTGAAAAATCGGGAACTGAAAATTCTGAGAGTTGGTGCTTATTAGATGATGTTCTTTGTCCTCTTCGTTCAGGTTTTGCCTTTACCGAGAAATAAAGGTATTGAGAAAATGCGGTGACGATTTGTCGCGAGAGCACGTACAGTAGGTGTGTAGGGTGTTTGGGTAGCCCCTGCACTTAAGGCAGGACGGGTGACCTCGGCAGTGTCGCATAAGATGGGTCGCGGCGTGGTTGGCCAGTGTGAGTGTTTTGGCTTGGCATGCGAAGGAAGCGTCGTGGTGGTAAAATGTACGAGGATGTTCGGGAATAGTGCGTGTCGGCTGTCGCACGTCTCTCGGTCTGTCTGCAGATTTTGATTGCTCCGGTTTGGCGGACGCCACAAAGAGAGGTTCAATAAACGCGGTGCCCCAACCGCGGACAGTTTGGTCCCGCTGGCTCAGCCTATCTGACTTCGAATTAATAACGACGCGATTGCATAGGCTTCTTTTTCGGGCGTAAAACTTCAATTTTTAGTTTTAAGCTAGAAGAGCGCGAGTTCTTAATTTTATTAGTAAATAGTTGCCACGCGACACGGCTCGCGCGTTTAACGTCTCAAAGCCCTGGTTTGCTCGTATGAAGTTGGTTAATGTGGTATGCTCGATTTCTAGGCGAGCGTCGACGGTCTTGTGCATGCGTACAGCATCAGTCTGCTGTGCTGAGGGAACTAGATTCGAAGTCAACCATCCGACATGCAATTTCCTTTTTTGTTTCAAAAGTCAAAGCGACATTTCAACGGCTAGGTAGCAGACAGCAACAACATGCCATAGTGGGAGAAGTTGGTTGAAAATGCTAATTGCATTTCAAAACTTGGAGGACGCTTGAGCTTCACCTTTAAGAATGGAACGTGATGGCGTTATCGGGCCCCGTTGATGTCGACACCGACAGCGGAAATTCTACGACACGGGGCCCGATAGAGAACAGTGGTGCTCCGATCCCGGCGGCAGGGCAAGGCAGAGCAATGGCTCATATCCCCGGAAGGCAGAGGCTACAAGCAGTGACTCATCAATGGCTCACATCCCCGTGAGCGAAGACTGTGCTCGAGTTTCCGCGTAAGAAAATTGTTTTCTCGTATATTCAAATTACAATCCGACGATATCATGTCTGTAGGTTGTGTGTGAGTCGGACTTTAAGAATTTCGTGACGCATTTTACTTTGAGAAATTCAATTATTTCCTCTGCGCCACGTGGAAGGCCTGCGTGGCTGTGGTTCGGGATTTTTTTCTTTTTCTGACGGACAACGCCGCCGACGGCGGACGCCGACACCGGATTTTCTGTGACAGTGGTTTAGACTATCGCGTTCAAACACTGCGAAGCATGGGCACGTTTTCCTCAGTTAGTTCAGCAGCGGTTTGAGGGCAGCGAGCCGTTTTCCTCTGTCAGCATTGGCGTTACCGCTGAGCGGTTGTGTACAATTTTTTTAGGGCGCATCGATCTGAGCGGAGCCTACTACGAACGATTAGCTAAAATGTCTATAGTATTTCATTCCTCTAGCTATTTTATTTGGCCATATCCGCGTGACTGGAATTGAAGCGAAATTTGGCAGCTACCGCATACTGTATAGTTCCCAAAGAAGGGAGTTCGCTGCCAATTCGCTCGTTTTCACCGCCACCGCGTAAGCCTGCGTTTTAAAGGGGCTTAATCTTATGGGAGGCAGATTGTTCTAACAGAATACGTGTAGGATTGGCCTTCACTCCAGCTTGGCCGTTCGAAACATGACACTATATAGGTGCGGGCTCTGTCCTGCGTACAACTGCAGTTTAATGAAATTTGCGACGCGGAAAATTTCATTGACTCTTGCCTGCGCATCTGTGTCGGGAGAAATCTAAATTATCTTTTTATAAAAACGAACTGTTGTCTCTAATTGATCATCTTGTACCTAAAAGTTTTGTCGGGTACTCACTCTCCACTGTTTAATAACATGTTAAAGCGCTTGCGCAACGAAAGGAAGCGGATATTTCGACGCGGAAATTTATAATCCAGACAAGACCTCTGGTATTGCTATCAAAATTTAATGGAGAATCCCGTACTGCTCTTTAAACATCCAAGAACAAATTCTTTGATGAAACTCCTCCTTTGATACTGCGTTCTAACCCTTGCAAATTTTGAAGCATTATTAACGGTACTAAAAGGACACACATTCAATTAATGCTATGTGCCAGTAGTTCAAAGCGAATCCTGCGATGTTCTGATTAATGTGTTTGTTGATTAATGTGTTTGTTATCATATTCATAAGAGCTCCCCCACAATATTTCCGCATATGCCAAAAACCAACTCTTACCAATAGATTCCATAGCTATTAATGCAGTTGGTGTCGAAAGGCTGACTGTCAACCTCAAGGTGTCTTTATAGGCCGGTTCAGATTGTATCTTATCAAAAATGCTGAAGTGTACACAAGTTTATTGTTCCTTGATATTGTCAAAGCTTTTTGAACAGTCATTACAGATGTCTACACTGCCCTCTGATTGATAGGGAAGGTGGTCCTTGTGCATGAATCTGGTGATGTACATTCCCACAATAATTACCCTCCCATATCATTAACATCCATTCCAGTAAAAATCCTAGAACATAGAATACACTCACACTTCACTGAATTCCTTGAGTCCGATTCCTTCTTCAGTGTTTATCAGCATGGATTCCGTAAAGCAGTTTCCTGCGAGACGCAATTGCTATGTTTTGCCAACGACTTGATTATTAACACGGATCATGACTTTGATACTCATTGCATATATTTAGATTGTGCTAAAGCATTTGGCTCCGTCTCACATTATCTACTTCAAACATAGTCAACTTAACATATACCCCAGTGTACTTGCATGGATTAAGGAATTTTCCTCTCACCGTAGTCAGTATGTGACGACTAATTGCAGTCGTTCACCTAATTCTGCAGTAACATCTGGTGTCCCGCAAGGGTCCGTTTGGGCCCTCGGCTTTTCTTGATTTATATTAATCATCTTCCTACTTGCCTTTCTTCCTGAACTGTCCAACTGCTTGCAGATGAATGTGCAGTTTGCCAGGAAATTACTAACCATGCCGATTATAACAGTCTGCAACGCGATCTATAGGTAGGTTATTTGAATGGTGCAGTAAATGGCTGATGGCACTTAATACAACTAAGTGTAAAAGCATGCAAGTTTCTCACCACACCACTCAATAATGTTCCATTACCATCTGTTGACAGTTATGAGTACCTTGGTCTTCACATTTCTTCTAATCTTTCTTGGAATACACATGTCAAATATGTAACTAACAACGCGAATCGCATGCTTGTTTATCGGCGTTGAAACTTTTTGATG